>NC_073694.1:104275340-104387764 GCF_029784165.1 Wyeomyia smithii
TGTAATCAAACTTTTATTTTTGGCACTGCGTTAGAATGTGAAAAACGCTCTCATATCTCAGAAGCTATTCACATAGTTGAATTCAAAGAAATGGGCTTTCAAACCCTTAAACAATGAATTTCATAATGTTTAAACATGTGGTTTGAAAGTTATTGAAAGAAACGAAACCCGCAGGCTGTTTGAAACTATAACTACGATCAAAATATGTGGCCTCAACATCGTTTAAATTCAATATTGTACTATTTCAATGTTTGCGGCCTTGCTCGGGAATGAAGTTGAAATTAATAGTCAGTTCTATCATTTCACTTTTTGCCTTTCTCCTAGAAAGGTACTGGGGGTAAGCCCGGCACTGAGGGTAAGACCGGCACCCCCAGGGTTTTACTAGAAAACACTAATTAACTATGTATTGGAATATGTGAAGTGTTGATATTTAATGTATTAGACATTTTAAGACACATTAAAGCCACCGTGAAACGTCAAACGTCAAAATAATTGACAAAACACACGCTACTGGAGCTGATGCGTAAATGGATGTAACTTTTCGTAAGTGGAACTTAAGCTTTTATTCATTTGAAAAGACTAAAATATATTTTTCGTTGTTCTACAATTTATTACCTGTATTGTTAGCAATCACAGGCATTCGATCTGAGAAGAATTGAAGCGATAAATTAGTAGCGATACTCTTTTTAAAAAAATGTGTGCTGTCGGGGTAAGACCGTCACCCAGTGAAAGGGGTAAGTCCGACATGGTTTGAGGTTAGTTGAATGTTATTGACACATATTTCTCATCTTTTACCGATGTCTCGCTGCTAAATAAAATAAAAAAAAAGACTTGCACTCAAGCTCTTCTGTGATTTATGAATGATTTCAAGGGTTATTAGAGGTGTCGAATGTACTGAATCAAGTCACAAGTGTTCACCGGAACTTGTTCCAGCAATCTCCCCAAAATCAGCTAACCGACAACAGCCAAATTCAACAGTAACGTACAGAAATGTAAGATCTCTCATTTGTCGGTTTCCGAGTTCAAGTTATTTCGAGTAAATTCATGGACAAACTTAGGTGCCGGTGTTACCCCCAAGGGGTGCCGGTTTCACCCGCACTGATTGCTAAACGTCGTTTTTATCTTAGTTTCAAAACTTCATTATTTCTTGTCAAATAACAGTTTGACAGTACTGACAGTCTTCATATCTTGTTGAAAACAATCTGGGCAGTGATTTTGTGAAAGAAATATAACAATATTTGCCATCAAGTCCTACTACAGGATCATTTTCCTTAGGGGGCCGGGCTTACCCCCAGTACCCCTATGGCAATCACTGCAAAAACTAAAGGTATAAAAGTGCTCAAAAGGACCGAATGTCGTAAACCACTCGACTCAGTTTACCGAGCTGAGCATTTTCTGCATGTTTGTGTGTGTAACGCTCTCCCAATCTCACTCAATTTTCTCAATGGTGGCTGAATCGATTTTAATGAAATCAATTGCAAATGGAAGTTCTAGTTGCCCTATAAGACCCTATTGAATTTTATTTTAATCTGATTTCTAGTTTAGAGGTTATGTATTAAAATGTAAAAATCACGAAACATCAATATCTCAGAAACTACACAACCGATTTCAACAAAATTGGTTTCAAATGAGCCCGTTCAAACCCTCAACTTTTGAATTTTATGAAGATTGAACATATGGTTCAGAAGTTATGAAAAGAAACGTGTTCTGGGGACTGTTTATTCTCACTCATGTTTCTCAGAGATGGCTGGACCGATTTTCATAAAATCAGTGACATATGGAAAGTCTTGTTGCCCCATAAGACCCTAATGATTTCTTTTGCGAACGGATTATTTCTTTTCCTGTTATGTTTAAAAATGTGAAATCCAGCTATGAAAAGAAACATATTCTGATGACTACTTGGGCTCACTCACTTTTCTCAGAGATGGTTGAGCCGATTTCCAAAGAATTAGTATCAAATGAAAGGTCTAGCTGACTCATAACACCCTATTGAATTTTGCTGTAATCGGAATGTAACTTCGTCTGTAATGTATCGAAATGTGAAAATCACGAAACTTCATTATCTTAGAAACTACACAACAGATTTGAACAATATTGATATCGAATGAACGGGATAGTTAAGGGTTAACTGATGAATTATGATTGAACACGTGGTTTCAAAGTTTGGCGCCCTCATACGTTCCCATTTCATTTGATTGTAATCAAACTTAAGCAACCGTTATGTTTTAATTTGTAAAACAACGAAAGTCTATTATCTCAAGTATTACACGACTTATTTGAACATAACTAGTGTCATACAAACGAGTCATCTCTCAAACTTACAAATAACAAACTTCATAAAAATTTAATATACTGTTCAAAAGTTTTGTAAAGAAACGAAATTCAAAGACTATTCAACACTATAGCTGCTTTGATCAATATATATGGCCTCAACATGATTTAAATGTGGTATCGTACTATTTGAACGTTCCCGATATCGCTCGTTCGAAATTAAGAGTCATTTCCTATATTTCGCTATTTCTGAAGCACTAACATTACGTCAAATTTCATATTTTATACTTTAATTACAACATCAATATTTTAGAACCCAAAGAGTGAATATACCTTTTTGGATTTAAGCATTCATGTAAATCTATTTTTACAAATAATAAGTTTGAATGAGAAAGGCTGAGTCTGACCGCTAGGTGGATTAATTTAGGTTTATTTAGCCAGTGATCGAAATAGGAGAAAGTCAATATGTTTACTTTCATTATGTGATTTCACATTTTTATGAACAACGGACAAAGTTATAATCCGATTACAATGAAATTCAATAGCAGCCTATGACGCAACTAGACTTTTCATTTGACACGAATTTTGTAAAAATCGGTTTAGCCATCTTTGAGAAAAATGAGTGAGTTTAAACAACTTCAGAATAATTTTTCTTTACATAACTTTTGAACCATATGTTCAATCATAACGAAACTTAAAAGTTAAGGGTTTTGGAGACAGCCCGATCATTTGAAACCAGTTTTATTGAAAACGGTTGTGTGGTTTCTGAGATATTGATGTTTCGTGATTTTTACATTTTGATACATAACCTCTAAACTAAAAATTCGATTACAATGAAATTCAATAGCAACCTATGGCGCAACTAGACCTTTCATTTGCAATTAATTTTATGAAAATCGGTCCAGTCATCTTTGAGAAAAGTGAGCGAGAAAAAAAAGTTGCACATACACACACACATACACACATACATACATACATACAGAAAATGCTCAGTTCGTCAAAAGGGGTCGAGTGGTATATGACATTCGTCCATTGGGACCACTCTTATACCTTTGGTTTTTCCAGTGATTGCTATACCTTTCTAGGAGAAAGGCTAAAAGCGTTCATTCAGTTTTTTTTTCGCGCAACCATCCACATCGTAGCAGCAGTATCAGAAGATATATAAGAAGAGAATAAATAGTTGGTAGCATAGCAGCAGAGTAATTTTCCTGGATTCTTCTTTCTTTGGAACTGAGCAAAATACAAATCCCCCAGTTCATTTCACGACTAAAAAAAGTTAATTTTTGAGCCAATTGCAAACTCCGTTCCCCTGTGGTGTTTACGGTCCACCACAAGACGTTTCAACGCGAATATCAATTTGGTCCTTCGAACCGGATCACGAGCAAAACCCGTGCTGCGTTATTTTCTTACCAAAAGAGAATTGAAGACGCAGTCGCTCTGTGCTATCAACTCGCCCGTAGGTAGACAAACCTGCTACAGCAACTGCGATTGTGGCTAGAGCGTGAAAGCAAAAGTAAACGTGTTTGAACGTGTTTGCGCGCGTTCGAAGTAATCTTTTCGAGTAATGCCCGTAATGCATTCGCCGTCGCGTTCGGAAAACGCTGATAGTGACGGATCTGCGTCGTTTCACGGATTCGAAGAAAGAATTACTATGAATCTCAACAACGAGAATAAATATTGTGTTGTGTGCCGTCAGCATACACTTATCACTAATTCTAATATCCCAATATTGGCACAATTAAATGTGCTGTCGAAAAATTTGTCTGCTGTATATTCGGAGTACAGTGGATTTCACAGTAAGGTATCAGCCAGTTGGATCAGCAAGAAGAGGAGTATGCTGGGTTCAAGAGATGATGTGTGCAATGCCGCACACATACATACAACAATACATACTATAACAACATACAATACATACAACAATACATACACACACATACAATGATGTGTGCAATGCCGTAGAAGAGTTACTTTTGGCAGCAAAGAATACAGCGGTGCCAGAGTTTCCAATAAACCAACCAGCTCAACCAGTTATTTAACTATTATTCAACAGCAACCACTAAAGATACCAATTCCAACATTTGACGGAAGTTACGCCGCATGGTCGAAGCTTAAGGCTATTTTTAATGATCTGATGGCAGATTCCGGTGATACAGACGCAATTAAGCTATATCATCTTGATAAAGCGCTCATTGAAAATGCCACCGGAGCTCTGGATGCTACAATTCTGAGTGAAGGTAAATACAAACAAGCCAGGTATATACTTATGGATCGCTACAACAAGCGTGCAATCATCGACTCATTACCGCGGATTGTTATCCTTGAAAAGAATGTCATCACCTTTGTAAAAGGAACTACGTGCCCTCGTGAGTGAAGCGACCAATCATATCGAAAGCCTTCGTTATCTTGGTCAAGAAATTACCGGCACTGCAGAGCATTTTTTTCGCCCAGAAGAACGAGAATCTAGATCCAATGTTTCTGCTCCTGTTGAAATGGCAAATCAGATATCGGCGCTAGTGGAGGTCTTCGACAAAAACAATCAACCGCATCTGTGTCGTGTTCTGTTGAACAGTGGTTCTCAGGTGAATTTCGTAACGGAAGAAATGGCCAACCGCCTAGGCCTCCTTAAGACACCAGCCAACGTTTCTATCATGAGTATCAATGCTTTACGTACCCACGCCCATGATAAGGTGACAATACAGTTCCGTTCCCGCGTGTCTGCTTACCACGCCGAGCTAGAATGTCTAGTTACCCCGAGAATAACAGGCATAATCCCGACCTACAAAGTTGACATCTTGCAATGGATGATCCCTGACGGAATAATGCTAGCCGATTGTAAGTTCCATACACCCGACAAAGTTGATTTGCTTATTGGTGGAGAACTATTTTTCGACATCCTCAAACCGAGTTTGATTTATTTTGCCGATGGATTACCACAGTTACGAGACACTCACTTCGGATGGGTTGTAGCTGGTGTCGTCGTTGATCTGCAAGTAGTCAACGTGTCCCTCCAGTATTCGCACCCAACCGTCGAAGACATCGACAGTTTTGGCAAACAGAAGAAGTACCTAGCGTTCCAAAAATGTCAACAGCCGAGATAGCATGTGAGGCACATTTTATTTCCACCTACCAACGTAATGAAACAGGAAGATTTATTGTCAAGCTACCATTCAAGAATAATCTTTCCCAGCTGGGTAATTGTCGTTCCCTGGCCTTTAAGCGATTTCTCATGCTGGAGAAACGATTGATTCGAAACCCTGAGCTGCAAACCCAGTACGTGAATTTCATCCGGGTATGAGTGTTTAGATCATTGTCGTGAAGTGGCCGAATCGGAGGACGTACCAAACCAACAAATGTATGACCTTCCGCACCATTGAGTACTGCGGCCGTCCAGCTCGAGCACGAAATGCCGTGTCGTGTTCGACGCAAGCACAAAATCTTCACCATTGGAACTTTTCCTTAATGATGTACTCCAGCTCGGCCCAGTATTACAAAACAACTTATACCATATCGTGCTACGATTTCGTACATTTAGAGTGGCCTTCACCGCGGACATTTCAAAAATGTACCGTCAGATACTCGCAGCTCCATCGGACCGTCGGTTTTTTAAAAATTTTCTGGAGAGAAAAGCCGTCGTTACCTTTGCGCGTGTTAGAATTGTGCACTGTCACGTACGGCACGGCATCGGAACCGTACCAAGCAACAAGATGTTTACTGCAACTCGCCGAAGAGGATGGTAAAGAATTTCCTATTGCTACGCGCATAGTGAAGAAAGAGACGTACATGGATGATGTACTCTCGGGTGCAGACTCTGTGGAGCAGGCCCTTGAAGCGCAGAACCAGTTGAAACAACTTCTTCACCAGGGAGGTTTTCCTATACATGAGTTGTGCTCCAACTCGCTAGAATTCCTCGAGCACATACCGGTCGATGGGCAGGAGAAAATTAATGCTTCCGAAAACCGTGGTGTGAATTTAGCTATCAAAGTGCTCGGATTGCGTTGGAATTCTACCCCAGATACACTATCCATCGCAAATCATACGAATCCATCGGTCCCAAAACCTCTGACGAAACGAATATTGTATTCGGAAATCGCTAAGTTCATTGATCTCCTCGGCCTGGTGTCACCGGTAATAGTGAAGGCTAAACTTTTAGCGCAGCAACAGTGACAAGCTAAGATTGGATGGGATGATCCTGTAAACGACACCATAAAGGAACAGTGGCAAGAGTTACAAAGCTCATTGGTTCATCAAAATGACATCGAGATTTCGAGATGCGTGCTCTCTGACAATGCGGTGTCCTATGACGTACATGGCTTTTCAGATGCCTCTGCAGTAGCATATAGGGCATGCGTTTACCTTCGAAGTCTATTTGCCGATGGGTCGGCTTCGCTTTGTCTTCTAACCAGTAAATCAAAACTGGCCCCCTTGGATGAACTCTCCATTCCGCGAAAGGAACTGTGTGCCGCTTTATTGCTATCCAAACTAGTGCAGAAGGTGTTACCAGCTTTAACGATGAGAATCCAGGAAACAGTACTGTGGTCTGACAGTACGATCGTTTTGGCATGGATTGAAAAACCACTGAATCAACTACAACAGTACGTGCGCAATAGAATCGCTTTGATTCAAGAGCAGACTAGTGAGCATCGATGGAAGCATGTCAGATCGCAGCAAAATCCAGTCGATATTATTACCCGAGGCCAACTTCCCGAGTTTCTCCAGAACAATCAGCTCTGGTGGAACGGTCCCGAATATCTGAATATGGAAAATTATGAAGTAGACGTGCCCGAACCTATGCCCGATGAAGAGCTACCAGAACTTAAATCCATGGTGACAGTGTCAAACGATGATGGTTTGTGTGCCTATTTCCACAAGCAAAGTAGTTCCGCAAAATTCAACGAGTCGTGGATACGTTTTGCGTTTCGCTAAGAATTGTAAAAAAAGGCGTTCCGAACGTGAGCTTAGGGCTCATTTATCCGTCAGTGAGCTACGCCAATCCACGGAAACCATTGCATATGTCGTACAATAGTTCCATTTTGCCGGAAACTTGGGAATTTACGCCCGGTTTACGTCAATAGGCTTCTCCGCGTGGGTGGTCGGTTGGACCTTTCGAGAACCGTCATCCTATAATATTGCCGGATAAGGATCCGGTGGTGCGGCTGCTAGTGCAACAGATGAACATCGAGTTACTCCACGTAGGACAAACTGGACTTTTGAATGCCATGAGACAGCGATATTGGCTTCTAAAAGCAAGATCTACCATTCGTTTCATCACCCGTCGTTGCGTCAGATGTTTCCGGACCAATCCTACCACCACCAGTCAGCTAATGGGAAACCTGCCAGAGTTGAGAGTAGTACCTTCCCCTCCGTTCGCTGTAACAGGTGTCGACTATGCCGGGCCCTTTTGGACGAAACAAGGATCGCGTCGACCTGCAATAGTGAAATCCTACGTAGCAGTGTACGTTTGTATGACGTTTAAGGCCGTTCACCTGGAAGCCGTATCCGATTTGAGCACCGAAGCTTTCCTGGCTTCTCTTCGACGACTGATAGCTCGACGGGGAATAATTCGTGAGTTGTACTCGGATAATGCTACTAATTTCCGAGGCGCCAACCATGAATTGAGAGCATTGTACCAGCAATTCCATAATCAACAATTCGTTGAGTCGATTCAGTCTTTTTCTAGCAGCCGTGAAGTCGAGTGGCACTTCATCCTACCAGATGTTCCTGAATTTGACGGTTTGTGGGAAGCGGCGGTGAAATCATGCAAAGCTCATCTAAAACGTATTGTCTCCAATGATCCAGCAAATCCACTAGTGATCACGCCAGCTCACTACCTCATCGGCCGACCACTTACAGCTCCCGCTGAACCATCCTTAGAAAATGTCAAGGTTTCTCGTTTGGGCCGCTGGCAGCATCTCCAGCTTCTCCGTGAACAATTTTGGCGTGCTTGGAGCCGAGACTATTTGAACACTCTACAACCCAGGAAAAAATACCTACGAGAGATGCCCAACGTTCGTGTCGGCATGATTGTGCTACTGCATGATCGAAAACAAACTCCTCTCAATTGGAAACTAGGTCGCATCGAAGAAGTCTACCCTGGCGATGATGAGCTTCAACGAGCAGTAGATGTCTTCTCTAAC
Source organism: Wyeomyia smithii (assembly GCF_029784165.1). Classification (NCBI taxonomy): domain Eukaryota; kingdom Metazoa; phylum Arthropoda; class Insecta; order Diptera; family Culicidae; genus Wyeomyia; species Wyeomyia smithii. Next base: position 104,283,746 of record NC_073694.1, read on the forward strand.
GGTCATCATTTTCGACGTTCAATCAACAAGGTTCCAATTCTACCAATTGAGGACAACCAATTAGTTGGAAACTCCGACGATCGCCGAGTTCCACAACCGGGGGAGGATGTTCCGTTTCCCCACCAGAACTAACTACGACCAATCAGCATCGAGCAGCATCTATGCGAGCCACTGCAGCTGCTATACAAGAACTCTCTGAAAGAGAAAGCGTTCATTCAGTTTTTTATCGCGCAACCATTCACATCGTAGCAGAAGATATATAAGAAGAGAATAAATAGTTGGTAGCATAGCAGCAGAGTTGTTTTCCTGGATTCTTCTTCCTTTGGAGCTGAGCAAAAGGCAATTCCCCCAGTTCTTATCAGGACTAATAAGAGTTAATTTTTGAGCCAATTGCAAACTCCGTCCACCACAAGACGTTCCAGTGCGCAAACAACAGGTGTTCGTGCATAACGAAACTATCAGACGTCATCGTTCATCAGCCCCCAACCCCGACTGCTAGAAAAATTATTCTAGAGAACCGGTTCAAGCAGTGCTACCAACCAATCTTCTGTGGTGTTTACAGTCCAACACAAGACGTTCCAGTGCGAACACAACAGGTGTTCGTGCATAACGAAACCATCAGACGTCATCGTTCATCAGCCCCCAATTACAACCCTGACAGCTAGAAAAATTATTCTAGAGAACCGGTTCAAGCAGTGCTACCAACCAGTTCGCCCATCTATTGCTTCCGGACTCTAGGATATATAAACAACGTCAACAGTCAGTGCGGTCTCTTCTCAACGTTCGTCAACAGCAAGCAGTCCAATCACGAATTACAAAATTATAGTTGTTATCGTAGTTGTAGTTAAATTTAATTGATACAGTAAATTTACTGAGTGAAATAGGTTAATTTAATTACCTGCACACTGCATTATTCATCGATAATCTGAAAGGAAGAAAGTGTTGCGATTAGACTCACCTGATTGAGTGCTAATACTTACCTGTGAGTGAAACGGTGATTTTCTGGTCTTCTGCTGCTTACCTGAGCAATCGACATTTGGTCTTTCGAGCCGGAATTACGTGAACTCCGTAATCCGCACCGTTTCTGATCATCGTTTCGTCGCCATTCCTGCTTTGGAGCGTCGTAAATTCACCATCGCGATTGTTGCTGTTTGATGCTGTTTGCTACTGTTTGCTGTGCCGCCATCGCATAATCTGAGCACACCTTTACTCGCTTTAATCAAAAACGTGGATACGGAAAGGAACTTACTGTTGGAATAAATTCAAGGCATTTTCTGCCTGTTCTCAGAAAATTGGCATTCCAAAAGTTTTACTGGTGTCGTTTGTGCGAAGCTAAAATTCATCTTCCCGCTGCTACTCACATTCATCTGCTGGTTACTGCTACAACCCGTGGGCGTCTAGAAGGGACATCGATTGCTGTTATTATGATTTTCAAGGCATTTTTTTGCCTTTAGAAGGTGATTAGGGTTCCAAATTTCGTCATACGTCTCGTTTGCGCTACGCGGTCTTCTGTTTTTCAGACTTCAACTAAAATGGCTGCCGAACGTCGCCTCAAAATGCTGAAACTGCGTCAAAGAAGCCTACTTTCATCTTTCAACGCCATCAAGGCGTTTGTAGACGAGTACGACGGGGAACGCGATGCCAACGAAGTGCCAGTTCGATTAAAGAGCATCATCAAACTTTGTGCGGACATTAATACGATTCAGGCTGAGCTCGAAACGCTAGACGAATCCAACCTAGATGAACAACTTAAGCAGCGGACGGAGTACGAGTCAGCCTACTATCGAGTCAAGGGCTTCCTTTTGGCTAACAATAAATCCAACAGTGTGAATGTCTCAGCTTCTTCAGCCAGCCATATCCTTCAATCATCCTCGCACGTTCGTCATTCTGACGTAAAACTTCCGGTTTTCGATGGTAATCTTGATTCTTGGTTAAATTTTCACGACTTATACGTGTCGCTAGTAAATTCGTCGGCGGACATATCCACCATTCAGAAATTCTACTACTTACGGTCGTCGTTGTCAGGTGAAGCGCTAGAACTGGAACAAACGATCCCTTTAAGCGCAAATAACTACACGGTGGCTTGGGATTTACTCGTTGACCATTTTCAAAATACGGCGCGCTTGAAACAGTCCTACGTAGATTCACTTTTTGATTTTCCGCTGCTAAAACGGGAGTGTGCTTCAGAATTGAATCCACGCACGCACGAGTCCCGATTTCAACGCCATCTACCAGCTACCAGTCGACTTCTGCTATATCCGCTACCATCAGTGAACCTTCCAGCTCACCTCGGTTGGACAAGGACAACGGACAATCCTTCTCCCTACAGCCATTATCATCGTCGTCGACGACAATGGATTCGAACACGCAGCACGGGCATTGCTGGACTCTGGAAGTGAGTGCTGCTTCATTACTGAATCGTTTTCTCAGCGAATCATGGCGCAACGGAAGAAGGTTCACTTACCGATTGCCGGCATTGGTCAGTCCTCAGCGCATGCCCGCCAGATACTCCTCACTACGGTTCGGTCCATCTTTGGCAAGTATACATACACTCTCGATTTTCTTGTTCTGCCGAAGGTTACCATCGACATGCCATCCGCTTCCGTTGACGTCGCATCCTGGGAGATTCCACCTGGTGTTCAACTGGCTGATCCGTCATTCCACCGCACCACTCCGGTCGGCCTGGTTTTGGGTGCAGAAATCTTCTTCGATTTGTTTAAGATCGCTGGCAGAATTTCTCTAGGTGAAGACCTGCCTTTTCTCGTCAATTCTGTTTTCGGCTGGGTTGTGTCCGGAAAGTCCACCCACAACCGTCGTACTGTTCCTGTTACCGCTAACTTTGCCACTATGCCCAACCTACAGGTATTGATGGAGAAATTCTGGTCCATCGAAGAGGACAACGCTGATCCCTGCTACTCGGTAGAAGAAGCAGCCTGCGAAGAACACTTTCGCCAGACAGTAACCCGAATTGCCGACGGTCGATATGTAGTTCGACTGCCACTCAAGCAGGATATTCTCTCCAAGCTCAACGACAACCGTCGCTCCGCTCTTCACCGCTTTCATCAACTAGAAGCTCGTCTAGTGCGCAACCCAGGTTTGCAACACCAATATAGTGCCTTCGTGGAGGAATACCATGCGCTAGGGCACATGCAGCGTGTGCCCGACTACGAAGAGCCTCCAACACCGTGCTATTATCTTCCGCATCATGCTGTAGTACGTGAAGATAGCACAACGACCAAACTACGGGTCGTTTTCGATGCATCGTGCAAGACACCCAATGGCCCGTCGTTTAACGACGCACTCATGGTGGGCCCCACCGTCCAAGACCTCCGCTCAATCATAATGCGTTCCCGAACTCATCAAGTGATGCTGATCGCCGATATCAAGCAGATGTACCGCCAAGTCCTGGTAGACGACCGGGATACACCTTTGCAGCGCATTGTGTGGAGACCCTCGCCCGATAGTCCGACTGAAACCTACGAACTAAAAACAATAACCTACGGTACTGCCAGCGCTCCGTTTCTTGCAACTCGTATTCTACAGCAGCTTGCTGATGACGAGTGTAACGAGTTTCCTGAAGCAGCCAAGGTTCTGCGCAAGGACTTTTACGTAGACGATCTCTTCTCTGGTGGTAGCGACGTAACTGAGACGAAAGCATTGCTCAACCAACTCAGGGTGCTTCTGCTAAAGGGCGGATTGGAACCCCATAAATGGGCATCCAATAAACTAGCAGTGCTAGAAGAGGCGCCACCAGCAGAACGTGCCTTGCAGGAAACTTTCGACTTCGACAAGGATCAGTGCATTAAAACCCTCGGCTTGCACTGGGAACCGTCATCCGACCAACTCCGGTATAAAATACATCCCGTCAATACGGCTGCGGATTCGCCAATAAGCAAACGGATTGCGCTCTCCTACATAGCAAAATTCTTCGATCCGCTTGGCCTCGTTGGCCCAGTAGTAACGAAGGCCAAAATCTTTATGCAGACACTTTGGACCTTGAAAGACGACGACGGCAATCCTTGGGAATGGGACAGTGCTCTCACACCAGCAATAAAGGACCGCTGGCACGCCTATCAATCGCAACTTACTCTACTCAACGAACTTCGCATCAACCGTTGCATCCTGCTTCCGAACTCTACCAGCATGCAGCTGCACTTTTTCTCCGACGCATCAGAACACGCATATGGCGTGTGTGTCTATGTACGTTCCACAGATGCATACGGTAACGTCAAAGTATCGCTACCAACGGCCAAATCCAAAGTGGTCCGATAAAAACCAAAACAAGCATTCCCAGACTAGAACTGTGTGGGGCAAAATCTTCAGCGGAGCTGTATCAAAGAGTGAAATCGTCTCTAGGGATTGTGGCAGAATGCTTCTTCTGGGTGGATTCTACAATCGTACTTTGTTGGCTCAACGCATCACCTTCCACCTGGACAACTTTCGTGGCAAATCGTGTGTCACTAATCCAGAACGTCACCCAAAACTGTTTATGGAAACATGTAGCCGGGCAGGAAAATCCAGCCGATCACATCTCTAGAGGCATACCTGCTGAAACTTTACTAAAATGCGACCTGTGGTGGCACGGACCGCTGTGGTTAAAACGCGACCGCTGCGAATGGCCAATTAATCATTTCACGACAGTAGTCAGAGCCCTGAAGTTACCGTCGAGCAACGCAAAACACCAGCTGCAGTAATTTCCGCTACCATTAGGCCATCCTTCGTCGACCAACTCGTGTCCAAGTTCTCCAGTCTTGATCGGGTGGTCCGCGTCGTCGCTTACTGTCGGCGATTTGCAAACAATTGCCGCCTAGTACCAGCAGCACGCCATATCGTTCCCTAACAGACAACAGACGAGTGGAAGGTAGCAGAGGGTACAATCGTCCGACTGGTTCAACAGCAAACATTCAGCAAAGAGCATAAGGCTCTTCAAAGGGTCACCGAAATCGCGGCTTCGATGGTTCCACCCTTTTTTAGATGCAACAAACCTGTTACGCATCGGCGGACGACTGGCTTCACACCATCTTTCAATATTGCTTGTTCGTCACCATCATGAGAAACATATGCATGCAGCGCCGCAGTTGCTACTGAACGTCATTCGCTTACGATACTGGATCATAGGGGCCAGGAATCTCGTCAAAAAGGTCGTTCAGCAATGCATCATTTGCTTCAGAGCTCGTCCAAAACTATTGGAACAGTTTATGGCAGAGTTACCAGCTTCCCGAGTAACAGTTTCCCGACCGTTCTCTACAACCGGCGTCGATTATTGGGGACCAATTCTGCTGAAACCAGCGCATCGGCGCTCAGCTGCTCCCAAGGCATACGTAGCAGTTTTTGTGTGCTTCGCAACGAAGGCTGTTCACCTGGAATTGGTATCCGTCCTCAGCACAGCAAAATTCATCGAAGCACTTCGAAGATTCGTTTCTCGTCGCGGTTCATGTGTCGAAATGTACAGCGACAACGGCCGAAATTCCCTCTGAGCATCCAATGAGCTCAAACAACTCGTCCGTAGCAGCAGTCATGAAAGGGCAGTCGCACAAGAATGCACAGGTAATGGCATCCGTTGGCACTTCAGCCAGCCAAGAACATCGCACTTCGGCGGCTTATGGGAAGCTGCAATTGCATCCGCTCAGAAACATTTCGTTCGTGTGCTGGGTACGCAAACACTGGCATACGACTCGATGACAACATTACTGGCACAAATTGAATGCTGTCTAAATTCCCGTCCGCTTGTGCCACTTTCCGACGATCCATCTGACTTGGAATCACTTACCATAGGTCACTTTTTCACCGGTACAGCGTTAAAATCCGTCCCAGACATCAACCTCTCCGACATCCCGTTCAACCGACTTCGACAGTGGCAGCAAACGCAGAAACTATTTCAGCAGCTCTGGAAACGATGGTATCTTGAGTACCCCTCTACGTTTCAAACTCGCACTAAGTGGTGCAATCAACCGATACAAATTGAAACTGGACGTTTGGCTATTATCAAAGACGAAAATACTCCACCAATCAGCTGGCCGACTGGACGAATCATCAAACTGCACCCTGGCACCGACGGAACAACTCGTGTGGTAACGTTGCAAACGCTGAAGGGTGAATTTACCAGGCCGGTATCCAAAATTTGCTTGTTGCCGATACCACCAGCAGAAAAGCTTTCGCCACAATGTAAACAAGCCGAGTCAGCATAACATCCAGAAACGTTCCTGTTTTCCACCGCCTAGAAACATACTTACCTGTTGGAATCTTCAGCACCTGAAATTCAATTATTTATGGGCCCTTTATCAAGGGGGACAAGGTGAAAACCTGTCCAAACCTTAATTTTCCAAAAATCCCGCTACCGGGTCTTTTCTTTGCTTATTTTCATGTGACATCCTGCAACTAACAACATCATCACAATCATCGATCGAGTGACGTTGCGCAACAAGGATGCCAGCTTCAAAGATTATGTCTACACGCTACGACGTCTTCACTCATTCGAGAGTAATTTTCACCCAGTCATCGAAGCATCGAAGCCCCACTAGGAGGAATAATTTAGGTTTTGATTTGTTTTGCATCGGACGATTACTTTGCCTGTTATGTTTAAAAATGTGAAATCCAGCTATGAATAGGAACATATTTCGAAGACTACTTGGACTCACTCAATTTGCTCAGAGATGGCTGACCCGATTTCCACAAAATTAGTGTCAAATGAAAAGTCTAGCTGCCTCATAACCCCCTATTGAATTTTACTGTAATCGAACTGTAACTTCGTCTGTAATGTACCGAAATGTGAAAATCTTGAAACTTCATTATCTCAGAAACTACACAACCGATTTGATCAACATTATTATCAGATGAGCGGACTAGTTAAGCGTTAACTGATGAATTATGATTGAACATGTGGTTTCAAAATTTGGTTGCCTTATATGTTCCCATTTCATTTGATTATAATCGAACTTAAGCAACCGTTATGTATTAAATTGTTAATAAAACAACGAAAGTCTATTATCTCAAAGATTACATGACTTATTTGAACATAACTAGTGTCATGCGAAGGAGTCATCTCTCAAACTTACAAATAACAAACTTCATAACAATTTGATATGTGTCTCAAATATTATGGAAAGAAAAGAAATTCAAAGACTATTTGAAACTATACTCGCTTTGATCGATATATGTGGCCTCAACATAATTTATATGTGGCGTTGTACTATTTGAACGTTCCAAATTCATTGATTCCTTGCGATGTGTTTAAAGTCTGCAAATGCACGACGAATCGGCCATAGGATATGATCAAAGTCAAATAACAAATCGTTTGAAATGATTGGTATTATCGAAATGACAACATCCTCGATTTTTGGCTTCTGTACATCGCCTTAATTCTGAATATATTCATATTAGGTGGTATTCGGTCATTTTCAGCAGATTTTCTGGCATCAATCTAATGCCGGAAATACTTATATTGGGAAGTATTTAGTTATTTTATTATTAAACTAACAGTGGTCGTCTTTAAATTCAAAGTGGTGTCGAGGGTCAATGTTTGGTTTCTATGCATCATCTCGATTACGGAAATATCCATGTTGAGTATTATTTGGTCATTTTCGACTATTTCCTATAAGTTGCCATTTAGCGATTCAAAATAGTGCCTGAGGTCAATTGTTAGCTCATTGCATCATTCTGGTTAAAGAGATACTCATATTAGATAGTATTTGGTTATTTTAGGCTGTTTTTCACAAACCGAAAGTCGTCATCTTGGATTTCAAAATGGTATTTAAAATAATTTCTGGCCTCTGAGCGTCATTCTGGTTGAAGAAACACCCATATTGGGTGTAATTCGATCATTTTCTGCTGTTTCCCAGGAACCGGAAGTCGCCAATATGTTTACAGTAAAACCTCTTTTTATGTCTTTTCTAAGAAAGAAATTAACGTAAGAAGAATTGAGCATGAGCATGACCAGCCATGCTCAGTTTTCCTCTACGATGAAATCTTAAGAGATGACATGTTTTTTTTTTTTTCAAATTGAAAAAGGTTTGTTAGTGTCCAAGAAACACGTCTGAGAAGAAGAGAAGGTTTTCTGATAATTAACAATTGTGCTTTAATTCACAAAACTACGTAGAAATTAAAAAAGCATGAGTTTTAATGCTGAAGTCGCCCCTTAATCGATGTTCAAACCAATGAAATGTAGTCTTTCTTTTAATCAATCTCCCAAGATATAGTTTGAATAAAAGTAAAATATAAGTGAAAAAGTAAGTCGAATCCCGTAATGTGTTACTATTCACAAAACTACGAATATATCAGAAATGTAAAATTGTTATGCTCGACTCGCGCTGAATCAAAAAATGAGTTTTTTTTTGCAGGAAAATATTTGCAAATGTTGTAGGAACAACGATTTATTATTTAAAAACAAATCACATGATATCGCTTAGAATTCTGATTGAAACGAATTAAAAAAATCATGGTTTTCCATTTTTCATGTGATATCCTCAAAAAACTTCCCTAACCTTAACGAACATTTCATTGTAAAAAATCACAGATCATAGCTTTAAATTTTGATTAAGAAGCAAGTTCAAGATTAAAAATCATGAGTTTGCATGTTTCACGTAGTTTTGTGAATAATAACTTGAGTTTTAGTTATCAGATACCTGTTATTTTTCCTCAAATGTCTTTCCTGAACATCAACGAAAACTTTGATGGAAAAAGAATCATGGCATATGATTGAATTTTGATTTGGATTTAGAGACGATTTGAGTATAAAAAGTCATAATTATGCATGTCTTACGGAGTTTTGAGGATAATATCTCAAATTTTAGTATTATTTTTCCTGAAATGTTTTTCCTGAACATCAACTAACATTTCAATGAAAAAAGAATCACATATAACCGCTTTGAATTTTTATTTAGAGACGAAATAAGCATATAATGTCATAATTTTGCATGTTTTACGTAGTTTTGTGAATAATATCTCGAGTTTTAGTGATCAGATACTAAAAATTTTTCCTCAAATTTCTTTTCTGGACAATGACAAACATTTTAATAAAAAAAGAATCATATGTCATCGCTTTAAATTTTGATTTAGAGGCAAATTCAGCAAAATAAGTCATTATTTTGCATGTTTTACGTAGTTTTGTGAATAATATCTCAAGTTTTAGTGATCAGATACTAATAATTTTTCCCCAAATGTCTTTTCTGAACATTGACAAACATTCAAATTGAAAAATAATCATATGTCATCGCTTTAAATTTTGATTTAGAGGCAAATTTAGCACAAAAAGTCATAATTTTGCATGTTTTACGTAGTTTTGTGAATAATATCTCAAGTTTTAGTGATCAGATACTAAAAAATTTTCTTCAAATATCTCAAATATCTTCAAAGAATCATATGTCATCGCTTTTAATTTTGATTTAGAGGCAAATTCAGCACAAAAAGTCATAATTGTGCATGTTTTTACGTAGTTACTGTACACCTCAGAGACGAAGGGAATAATATCAATAAGATCAAGCGTTACGGAATTCCATTTTTATATAGTAGATTTTTAAATGAAATAAGAATCACATGTCATCGCTTTGAATTTTGATTTAGAGGCAAATTCAGCTTGAAAAGTCATAATTTTGCATGTTTCACGTTGTTTTGTGAATAATATCTCAAATTGTAGTAATCAGATACTAATTATTTTTCTCCAAATGTCTTCCCTGAACATCAGCGAACATTTTCCGGTTAGAAAATTTTAAATGATGATGATTACTGTACACCACGGAAACAGAGGGAATAATATCAATAAGATCAAGCGTTACGGAATTCCATTTTTATATAGTAGATTTTAGCAAAACGATTATGCAGAACACCCAATCGTAAAACAGCTATACTCACAACAACCTGCGAAGAACCCCGGTTTCCTCCAGTTTTCATCTCTAAAGCCGGAAAGAAATCTTAAGGAGATTCGGGACGAATCTTTTCAAGGGATGGAATAGTTAACAACGCAGCCAACTTTGCATCTTAAGCAACTACAGCCCGGCTGGAAGTACACTAAAGTCGCTTTTTACGCAGGGGATACGTGCCGCGTAAAAAAACCGCGTAAATTCCGGAATCCGCATAAAAAAACCAGCGTCAATTCTGCATTCTGAGTGAAGGGAAACCGAAATCCGCGCAAAAATAAATACCGCGTAAATTTCGGAATTCGCTTACGAAAAACGGCGTAAATTCCGGAATACGCGTAAAAACAAAACCGCGTAAATTCCGAAATCGGCGCTATTTGAGGCCAAACGGTATTGAAACCAAAAATGGTCGACTTCGAGTCACCACTTTGAATTTTCAAAGCCACAAGACTCGGTAACAGGTAATGCGTCATCTGTGAAAACGCTGTTTTATGTTTGCTGCTGTGAAGCAAACATAAAGTAGCGTTTTCACAGGGAATGCATTATCTATTTCCAAGTCTTGTTCTTCTGAAAATTCGAAGTGGTGGCTCTAAATTGGCTGTTTGTGGCTTCAATATCGTTTCACCTTAGGGACCATTCGCTTTCAACCGCCTGATCATTTTTTGTTTAATTTCAAGCGGGATATCAAGCCAATCCAACCTATTCTGCGCTTAAATGCCATAAGCGATCCTTCATCTTTTCAGTTGCAACGTCTGAAACGACTATCAATTTCGAAATATGCGAAAGAATCACTTAGAAAATTCATAACTTAAAAATTTATAAATTGAATAATTCGTACATTTGAAAAACACCTGAATGTAAAGTTTGACTATAAAAAGGGACATGTCTCGAATGCAATTTATGGTCAATGGTCAGAGCAAATATTTCCTCAGGCAATACATTTTTTTTACCATTAATCTTGCGTGTGGTAAGTGGAAAAGGGTCGGTTTACAACCAAGAAAATGTAAATGATAACTTCAAGAGCACTTCATAATCGCCGCGAACTTGATTGCATAAAATTGCTTGATTCGATTGCAATCTTCATCGAACCATTTCAAGCGTACTTTTGGATCATTGAAGCTGTGAATAATTTTGTTTGATGCTCTTGTAAAATGGTTGAAGAAAGGTGTTTAAAGTCCGATGCTTTTGTCATGTAATATATTTTGCATAAAAGTTCCTAGACATGATATGAAGGACAAGTAATATTGGTTAGTTTTCGAAACTTTTCCGAAATATTCCACTAGCGTATCATGAACTTCTTTGGCGATATTTTTACCGGAGCTTGAATCAATTTTAAGCGCGCCTAAGAACTTTTCTGTTCCATCGTAACTCATAAGAATTCCAATTCGATCAACATGAGATCTAATTTATATAACTAGTGCTGAACTGTTTCATAGAAAAAAAAAATAATACTACTACAACTAATATTAAATCCATACAAAGAGCTCTTAATAACTTTAATAATTTTGCTTCACCAATCCGATATTGACCGTTCACTAGGGATATGATCACTGAATGGTAGCTTCAAATCCACTAACGAATACAAGAAATCATTCATTTATTACGTAACGTACTCAGAAGAAGGGGATATTCAATGAAGAGTTCCATTGTGCGAGGCCCCCATGCAAAATTGTGTTATTCAGGGATGAAAGGTATTGCAAAGGTAAAATTGAGCGTTACGTAACATGTGAATGTCCCTAATGATATGGTTTTATGGTTAAAGAATATTTCTACCAATATATACAACTACTTTATGAAACTAAGACAAAAAACTTCTCAAAGGGATAAAAAACAGCAATTCTTAAATATAGGTAAGCGTTTTGTGGGTCCATTGAATGAACTCGGATCAACTTCAAATTTTCATGGCTTATTTTTGGAGTAAAAAGGAAACTTTTTCCGCCCGGCGCTCATCGAAATCGCATGATGTTCCAAAAATGGCCACTCTAGTGTAGGGCCAGAAAAATAAAATTATTCACAATAAACTCAGTCTAGTTTTAGCAGTGAAGTCGTGTAGTAATTTTTTAAAAACCGAATAAATTAAGTTCCGAAAACACAGTGGAGCAGAAAATTGTGAATCTTATATCACTGAATGAAGGCGCAGCTTATTGATTTTAAAGTGAAATAGCAGCTAAACTAAAAGAGTTAGATGCTTGGTGTCAAAGAACAACTTGTAGGGTAGACTTGTTACAGTTAGAATAAATATGTTGGTTTCATGACAAACCATAATAGTCGGTGTAAGATGATTTTCTGAAACCGGATGTCGCCATCTTGGATTTTAAAATGGCGTCTAGATTTGATTTCAAGTTTCGGCACTGTTTTGGTTCAAGAAATATTAATATTGGGTGGTATTGGACCATTATGGAACGTTTTCCAGAAACCGGAGAATGTCATCTTGACATTTTGAGTAAATTTCCGGCCTCTAGATATTACCTTCTTTCAGTTCTAGTTGGTCAAAATCTGAGTTCGAAACATGTCTCGACATTTTTGATAGTTCAATAGTTCCCGTCATAACATTACAATTTTGCCGCATATTGAAGGAGGCGTAAGTAATTTCCCAATCTACTGTTGCGAAAACGAAGATTATCTGTTGTTGCGAAACGAAGATTATCTCATGAAAACACCCTTGAGACTTACAAGACCTTGCAAATTGAATGAAGATAAAAATTAACGATCTCTACTTTGCCATACAAAAAAAAACAAACTGACGAAGTATTAGACGATTCAAAAATAATGAAGGTTGTTGCATTCCCCCCACCCTTTTTTTTAACTACGCCACCGGTTACAAAAAATTTAATATCACCGGATTCGTATTTGTACAGAATAACACAATGATCATCTTTGGTGTTTCGAAATGTTCATGTTTGGCGTTTAGGAGTTTTCAATGAACAAATTTGTAGTTGCTACCCCCTCATATCCCTGTATATGTTGGACATAATTTAAAGTTTTTGAAACATATACGCTACTTTACGACCTGTATTTACCGAATTAAATAACAATCGGTTAGGCGGTTTAAAAATTAATAAAGATTGATCATATTCATCTACCCCCGCTTTCCCTTAACTATGCCACTGGGATATAACAAAGTCTCAGATGACAGAGTTGTCACAAAACCACGTCTCATATTCGAAACCACGTGCATATAAACTTTCACGATGTGCATATTTTATTAATTTAAAATTAGTACACTCCTCCCCCCCTCACTACGCCACTGAGATACAAAAAAAAAAACAATGTTATAGCAACATACCCACCAATCGAAATTGGCACAGGAAGCAAGTTAGGTGTTCAAGAGCTTACAAATAGTTAATTTATAACCCCCCCCCCTTCTTGCCATGCTAATGGAATATACAAAACCAAAATCGTTGAAATACAACAGCTACCGTAGATGCTACATAACGAATTTATTTCTGATCGATCCAGCAGATTTAAAATCACCAAAGGTTAACATCGTTCACCCCTCTCCCCTCCTTGTCCTTGCGACGCCTCTGACATAAAGGATGTCTAACATCATACAGTAACTTCACAACAATACATTTCACACTAAAAAACATATCTATACCTATAAAAATGCAGTCCGGTCTGTCTGTCTGTCGGTCTGTCTGATCCATATAGGCTCGGAAACTACTAAACCGATCGACGTGAAAATTTGTATGTAGGGGTTTTAGGGGCCGAGAAAGGTTTTCATGATAGTTTGAGCCCCTCCCGCTACTGGAAGGGAGGGCCACCATACAAATGAAACACAAATTTCTGCACATCTCAAAAACTAACCAAGCAAATGAAACCAAATTTGACATGTGGATGTTTTTAGGATTGACAAATATGTCCATATTAGTTCGACACCCCTCCCTCTTCTGGAAGGGAGGGGTTCCATACAAATGAAACTCAAATTTCTGCATATCTAGAGAACTTACTAAGTAAATAGAACCAAATTGGGTAGGTGGATGTTTTTAGGGGTAACAAATATATCGATAATGATTTGACACCCCTCCCTCTTCAACAAGGGAGGGGTCCCATACAAATGAAACACGAATTTTGCACAGCTCGAGAACCAATCAACCAAATACAATCAAATTTGGTATGTGGATGTTTTTAGGAATAACAAATATGTCCATATTGGTTCGAAATCCCTCCCTCTTCTGGAGGGAGGGGTTCCATACAAATGAAACACAAATTTCTGCACATCTAGAGAACTAACCAAGTAAATAGAACCAAATTTGGTAGGTGAATTTTTTAAGGGTAACAAATATATCCATAATGGTTTGACACCCCTCTCTCTTCTATAAGGGAGGGGTCCCATACAAATGATACTCAAAATTCGCACAGCTCGAGAACCAATCAAGCAAATATAACCAAATTTGGCAAGTGAATGTTTGTAGATGTAACCATTCCATAATGTTTCGACACCCTTCCTTCTTCTGGCATGTCTCCAAATGCCATTTTGAAATCCAAGATGGCGACTTCCGGTTTCTGAAAAACAGCGGCAGATGATCAAATACCACCCAATATGGGTATTTCCGGAATTGTTATGACGCACTGAAGCCACAATCGACTTGAATTGTAAGATGGCGACTTCCGGTGTCTAGAAAACAGCCGAAAATGACAAAATACCACCCAATATGAGTGTTTCTACAACCAGATTGACGCTCAGAGGCCATAAATTGTCTCCTAATGCCATTTCGAAATCCAAGATGGCGACTTCCGGTTTCTGAAAACCAGCGGCAAATGACCAAATACCACCCAATATGGGTATTTCCGCGATTTTTATGATGCAATGAAGCCACAAATCGACCTCAGACAACATTTTGAATTATAAGATGGCGACTTCCGGTGTCTGGAAAACAGCCGAAAATGACCAAATTCCACCCAATATGAGTGTTTCTTCAACCAGCATGACGCTCAGAGGACAAAAATTGTCTCCAAATGTCATTTTTAAATCCAAGATGGCGACTTCCGGTTTCTGAAAACCAGCGGCAAATGACCAGATACCACCCAATATGGGTATTTCCGGAATTGTTATGACGCACTGAAGCCTCAAATCGACCTCAGACAACATTTTGAATTGTAAAATGGCGACTTACGGTGTCTAGAAAACAGCCGATAATGACCGAATACCATCCAATATGAGTGTTTCTTTAACCAGAATGACACTCAGAGGCCAAAAACTGTCTCCTAATGCCGTTTTGAAATCCAAGATGGCGACTTCCGGTTTCTGAAAACCAGCGGCAAATGACCAAATACCACCCAATATGGGTATTTCCGGGATTTTTATGATGCACTGAAGCCACAAATCGACCTGACAACATTTTGAATTGTAAGATGGCGACTTCCGGTGTCTAGAAAACAGCCGAAAATGACCATATTTCACCCAATATGAGTGTTTCTTCAACCAGCATGACGCTCAGAGGCCAAAAATTGTCTCCAAATGCCATTTTTAAATCCAAGATGGCGACTTCCGGTTTCTGAAAAACAGCGGCAAATAATGACCAGATACCACCCAATATGGGTATTTCCGGAATTGTTATGACGCACTGAAGCCTCAAATCGACCTCAGACAACATTTTGAATTGTAAGATAGCGACTTCCGGTGTCTGGAAAACAGCCAAAAATGACCAAATATCACCCAATGTGAGTGTTCCTTTAACCAGAAAGACGCTCAGAGACCAAAAACTGTCCCCTAATGCCATTTTGAAATCCAAGATGGCGACTTCCGGTTTCTGGAAACCAGCGGCAAATGACCAAATGCCACCCAATATGGGTATTTCCGGGAT
This sequence comes from Wyeomyia smithii, assembly GCF_029784165.1. Taxonomy (NCBI): domain Eukaryota; kingdom Metazoa; phylum Arthropoda; class Insecta; order Diptera; family Culicidae; genus Wyeomyia; species Wyeomyia smithii. The sequence goes on from NC_073694.1 coordinate 104,299,404, forward strand.
TTTTATGATGCACTAAAGCCACAAATCGACCTCAGACAACATTTTGAATTATAAGCTGGCGACTTCCGGTGTCTAGAAAAAAGCCGAAAATGACAAAATACCACCCAATATGAGTGTTTCTTCAACCAGATTGACGCTCAGAGTCCAGAAATTGTCTCCTAATGCCATTTTGAAATCCAAGATGGCGACCTCCGGTTTCTGAGAAACAGCGGCAAATGACCAAAGACCACCCAATATGGGTATTTCCAGGATTATTATGATGGACTGTAGCCACAAATCGACCTCAGACAACATTTTGAATTATAAGATGGCGACTTCCGGTGTCTGGAAAACAACCGAAATCGACCAAATACCACCCAATATGAGTGTTTCTTCAACCAGATTGACGCTCAGAGGCCAGAAATTGTCTCCCAATGCCATTTTAAAATCCAAGATGGCGACTTACGGTTTCTGAAAAATAGCCTGAAGTGACCAAATACCACCCAATATGTGTATCAACGAATCCAGAATGATGCCAGTAGCTAAAAATTGACCTCAGACACCAGTTTGAATTGTTAAATGGCAACTTCTGGGAAACAGCCGAAAATAATCGAATACTACTACATATGGATATTTCCGTAATCGAAATGATGTATAGAAGCCAAGCATTGACCCTGGACACCATTTTGAATTCGAAGATGACCACTTTCAGTTTCTAAAATAAACGAAAATAACTGAAATGCATTCAATATATTTCCGGAATAGAGGTAATGTACAAAAGCCAAAAGTCGAGGATGTTGTCATTCCGATAAAACCAATTATTTCAAATGATATAAACAAATCGCAAGGAATCAGTGAATTTGAAATGTTTAAAATTAATAAATTGAACACTAAAATAGGCGAGACGAAGTTTGCCGGGTCAGCTAGTATAAAATATAAATTCACGGTTATAAACCACTAATCTACCTTCCCCTCCTCGCCTACGTTATGAGATAGAGCAGAACTAATATTTTAGCATTACTTCCCGTACTCGAAAACCCATGTGTACAAATTTTCACGGTAATCGGTTCAGAAGTTTTTGAGTCTATAGGGAACAGATAGACAGACATTCGCATTTATAGATATAGATATTTATCAAGTCATTAAAACATATATGTTACTACACGACCTGTATTTATGGAAATAAATGATAATCGGTTGAGCGTCCTTACTACGCCACTGAGATACAGAAAAATTAATGTTATAGAATCATACCCACTTATCGAAATTTGTAATTGAGTTAGGTGTTGTGAAGTTTACAAATAACAAATTTGCTCCCCCCCTTTTGCCACGCTAATGGAATATACAAAATTCAAAGTCGTTGAAATACATCAGCTACTATAGATTCTACATACCGAATTTAATGCTGATCGGTCTAGTAGTTTTAAAATCATCAAAGGTTTACATTGTTCACCCCCCAAGATACACAATGGTCTAACATGACACAGGCAAAACTACATCTCAGACACAAAAACATTCTTGATGTAAATTTGCACGGTTATCGGGGAGGAAGTTTTAAAGTTCATGAACCACAAATTAACCCCCCCCCCCCTCTTGCCTACGCTTATGGGATAGAGCTAAACTAATACTTCAGGATAACTCTCGTACGAAAACCCCTATGTACAAATTTCCACGGTAATCGGTTCAGTAGTTTTTGAGTCTATAGAGAACAGACAGTCGCATTTATAGATATAGAAGATTAGAATGTAGAAAACCTTCAATATTGGCGCCCAACTGAAAGATCCACATTTGATTTATTTATTTGACTACCGTTAAGTGAATTATTTTTGACATTTTCATTTTGTGATAGTTACGGTTTACTTTTGATTTATTTTTCATAAGATTAATTAACATAGTTCGGTTTTGTAATACCCGGTAAAAACCCACTAAAATGGATTATACTCATCCTACAGATGAGGTCAAAACCTACAAATTGGCGCCACATGGTCCAATTAGGACCAATGACGCACCGACTCAACGTTGAGCGATTGAACAACGCGGTTACGACAATACATAATGATATCCAACATGCTGTCAATAACCATGACATTCATGCACTTACAGTGCTTCTATCGCATCTTTCGCACTATAAAAATCGATTGGCCATTGTAAAGCCACCGGGTTTTCGTTAAGAAGCGATCAAGTCGACTCGGTTGCTCGTGAAGACGCCCTATAGTGAAGTGAACAGATAAAGAGAATAATCACGAATGAGTGAAAAAATGCAGGTGTTCAAGCTATGTCCACAGGCTAGGCCTGTCAACAAAAAAGCAACTTGCTACCAAAATACCGCGTAACTACCGGGAAAACCCGCGAGTGCCAGGTGTGATGAGCAACAACATTTTTAAAACTACCTCTCCACCTGAATAGCGTAAATCGGACCATCCTTTCCAAAGCAGATCCCCAGATCGCGCTGACAATAAGTAACTGACACACCTGGAATAAACAGAGGAAACGAATGTGGTAACGCAATACCGCTTGCCGTACGCGATTCGGGAGAAATCGTACCCTGCCGGACTGGAATCGGTTCGCAACACTACAACAAGGTCCTGTAAAGGAGGAGCAGAAACCTCGAGATCGGCAGTCGAACCGTGGCGACGGAGAGTGGAAGCTCACGGCCACTATCAACAAAACAGGTAACCATAGAAATAAAATCAATCAACAAATTAGAAACCGGCAACATCATAGCACAAGCGATCCGTTATCATAGCGAGAAAAAACGACTTACGAGCTTTGCAGAAGGACGCAGCAGCCCACACAGGCGCACCGTTTGCAGAACTAGAGAAACCGGAAAGTGGAAACAGAGTTAACACGACGGAGCAGAGCAAAACTAGTAAGAGCTAACGAAAAAAAGAGTCTCAATTTTGACAAAGCAAAGCGCCACAATCATCGAACAATCCGTCAACCTCGACCACAAAGCAATGTCACGCTTGCTGTTCACGAAGCAAGAGAAATCGTGTACTGCGAAATCGGACTAGGTCACGTAGGGCAGACCACCAGTTAGGGTCCTTACAGGCCAGCCGTTACAAGATCCAAGCAAAAACACGCAACACAGACAGATTTTACTCCTGGATTGGTGCCATACATTGTGTAAGATCCAGACGGCAAATTTGCAAGACAAGAAATTTCGGGTCAGATACAGTTGTGGTAGGGGTTATCATGCACCTACCGCAGTGCGAATATTGCTTCGGACCATTACCTTGTTGCAGTATGCATGCGCTCAAAATTTTCGACAGTGCGAAACACGCGTCAAAGTCGCCCACCGCGACCAAACATCGGGCAAATACGGGACGCCGAGGTTGCACGGGAGTACGCGTAGCAGTTGGAAGCAGCATTACCAACGGAAGAGCAGCTTGGCGCAGCTACTCTTGAAGATGGCTGGAGGGACATTTGATCAGCCATAGGTAGTACTGCTGTAGCGGCGCTTGGTACTATGGCTCCGAACAGGAGAAACAACTGGTTTGACGACGAGCGCAAACAGTTAGTGGAAGAGAAGAATGCAGCACAAGCGAGAATGCTGCAACACCAAACAAGGACGAACGTGTAGCGCTACCGACGCGCACGAACAGGTAAAACTTGGTCTTACGGAAGGAGAGGCGCCAGGAGGAAGATCGAGATCGCGAGGCGATGGAGGAACTGTACCGTGCGAATGACACACGAAAGTTCTACGAGAAGCTGAACAGTTCCCGCAAAGGCTATGTGCCACAAGCCGACATATGCAGGGACCTAGACGGCAACCTTCTCACAAGTGTGAGGTGATTGTCAGGTGGAAGCAGCACTATAATGAGCACCTTAATGGCGATGTAGCAGAGGACGACGACGGAGTGGTAGTAGATCTCGGTGTACGCGCAGATGACGACAGAATTCTAGCCCCTAACCTCCAGGAAGTTAGAGAGATAGGTCGGCTGAAGAACAATAAAGCCGCTGGAACTGAACAACTCCACAGTGCTGTTAAAACACGGTCGCTAAGGCGCTGCACTGATTTATTACCAAGAACGGAGAAGTGGATGGAGGGTACAGTGTGCTTCATCTACAAAAAAGGCGACAAGTTGGATTGCTGCAACTACCGTGCAATCACGTTGCTGAACGCCGTCTACAAGGTACTCTCTCAAATTCTGTGTACTCGACTATCACCGTTTGCGAGGGAATTCGTGGGGCAATACCAAGCGGGATGCGCCACCACGGACCAAATATTCGCGGTACGGCAGGTCCTACAGATGTGCCGTGAGTATAACGTGCCCACACGTCATTTGTTCATCAATTTTCAATCGGTATACGACACAATCGTTCGTATGCCACGGTTGGTCAAGTCGATGATGGATCGGATGATCTGCGTATTTCGAGTTTTGGGGACACTCTCGAGTCCCTTCGAATCTCGAAAAGGGTTACGGCAAGGTGATGGATTATCGTGCTTGCTATTCAACATCGCTTTGGAAGGTGTGATACGTAGGGCTGGTATCGACACGAGTGGCACGATTTTTAGAAGGTCTGTTCAGCTTTTTCGCTTCGCCGATGACATTGATATTGAAGCACGAACCCTCGAGAAGATGACGGAGACGTACATCAGACTGAGGGCTGAAGCCGGACGAATCGGCCGCATCGAAGACCAAGTACATGAGAGGAAGAGGTTCCAGAGAAGACAGTGTAAATCTCCCGCCACGAATTCATATTAGCGGTGATGAAATCGAGGTGTTAGACGAGTTCGTATATCTGGACTCACTGGTGACTGCTGACAACGACACCAGCAGAGAAATTTGTCGACGCCTTATGGCCGGAAATCGTGCCTACGCTCCGCTCGAATAAAATGCGCGGTAAAACCTTAGTTCTGGGCTTATGGCGATCAAGGGATTAAATACTCCGTTTCCAAGCGCAGCTGTTATCTACATACAAACCTTGAAAACTAACACAATGTTTAAGTCATATTTTGTTTAAGTTTTGTGTTTTGCGTTCAATTCTAGCCTATTTAGCCAAACCAATATATTCCTTTTCCCCTTTCAAACCAACCACAACCAATCAGCGTCGAGCAGCAGCTATGCAAGCCACCGCAGCTGCTATAAAAGAACTCTCTGAAAAAGAAAGCGTTCATCATTCTCTGCCAGCTTGTTGAGCAGTACAGTAGTTTATTTTCGCTCCGTTCGTTTTGTACGTTCGTTCGTAAGTTTGTGTGTTCGCGTTGGAAACCGACGCTACGGTGAACCCTAATATGGGTAAATCAAAAACCAGCTCCAGTGCAGGGAAACGGCCTCGGCCTGACAATACGCCTGATGCCGCGGCTAAAAAGCTTTTGGCCAACATCAGATTCGCTGTCCTGAAAAGCGCCACGGATCCCGAAGTAGTGAAGGAGAAAATCTATGTGAAAGGCTTCCCGGAAGGACTATGTGAAGCAATTGTGTTTTATATCGACAAAGGACTGAAATGCACCATCCTGAGGGATACAAACTGATGGTTCCGTCGTTGAATCCCCTTAAGGTTGTACTCCGCGGTCTTCCTAACATGGAAGTTCACACCCCGTTGGAGGAACTGAAAGCAAATGGACTCAAACCAATCCAGATCCACAAGATGACGCGGCACAACAAAACTCGGAAGAACATCGATCAATTATATCTCGTAAACCTGGAGAAAAATTCAATGTGCTTGGCGAACCTGCAGTCCATTCGAGCACTTTTTTACATCATCGTAGCCTGGGAGCGCTACAAACCAGTGCATCGTGACGTCACCCAATGCGCTAACTGCCTGCTGTTTGGACACGGGACTAAAAATTGCCATATGGCGTACCGTTGCATCAAGTGTGGCCAAACGCACGCCCCCGATGCCTGCCAGCTGATTGAGACCGCCGATCCGGTGTGCGCCAACTGTGGGGCTACCCACAAAGCAACCAGTAGAACGTGCCCGAAACGCGCAGAGTTCATCGAGATTCGTAAGCGGGCCTCCACCAACAATCAACCAGGTCGCCGAAAGGTGCCCCCAAACAACACAAAGGAGTTCTCTGCCATTGGCTCCTGGCACCCCATACCTTTGCTCGCCCCGCTACCGCTGGATCCAACCACCAAACCAGTCACAGCTGCCTCTACGTATGCTGAAGTAACGAGAACCGGTAGCCGTTCACCCCCACCAGGTCTCCAATGGAACTCGTCAACAATGTCTTTCTCCCAAGCTGCAACTGGCACAACTAAAAACGAACCCATGATCACCATGGAGCAATACGTTTCACTGGTCGTGGAATGCAGCAACACTTTTCGCAATTGCAAAAGTAGAGCTGAACAACTGCAGTCTGCGGTGATGATCGCTTCCAAATATGAACCGTGAAATCATCAAGATTGCTAATTGGAACGCTTGCTCCATCAGGAACAAGAATTACGAGCTAGTTGACTTCCTCAACGTACACAAAATAGACATTGCAATCATCACGGAGACGCATCTCAAACCTGAGGTGAACATCTTTCTTCCCGATTTTCAATTGGTACGGCTGGATCGAGCATATTCTTCTGGAGGAGGTGTGGTTATTGCTCTTCGGCGTGAAATAAGCTGTCATCTGCTACCAAGTTTCCAACTCAAACTCATCGAGGCCGTGGGATTGGATGTAACCACTGAAGTCGGTCCCATTACCATCATCGCAGCTTACTGTCCCAAGCAAGTCAACGTAAGGGACAGGACGGCAACGAACCTAAGAAGCGACATCATCAAACTGACTCGGAGGCAAGGGCAGTTCATCATTGGGGGTGACCTCAACGCAAAATCCGCTCCCGCTCCCACCCGGTTGAGCAGATCCGGAGTACACGCAACCATCGACCTGTTCATCTCCAATATGAGCAACATCACCGACCCGGTTGTACACCAAGAACTCGGACCACTTCCCAGTGGTAGTCGAAGTTGGATCCTCTGCTAACCGATTCCAAGTCTCTCGGCGTAACGACCATCGAGTCGATTGGGCGCGGTTCCAGCGATGTGTGGAGAACGCAATAGACTACAGCGTCCAGCTTGATTCCTCAGAAAACATCGACCAGTGTCTTCAGTCCATCGATGAGGCGTTATCCCAGGCTCGGGATCTACATGTGCCGGCTTCCAGTGCGGTGAGTAACTCTCTGAACCTAGACAACACAACTAAACGATATATCCAATTCCGTAATACTATTAAACGACAGTACCAGCGCTCTGGCCTGCCTCGCCTGAAGACCAATATCAATCGTCTTAACAAAATCATCAAAGCCAGGTTGGTGGATCTAAGAAACAAACATTTTTCTCAACAACTTCGCTCTCTTCCAGTGCGTGTAAAGGCGTTCTGGAGACTTACCAAAATTTTGAAAACCAAACCAAAACCTATTCCCCCTCTATCACCCCCAACACCAATCCCCGGTCATTTCCTTCTAACAGCATCTGAAAAAGCCAATGCACTTGGCCAGCATTTTGTCAACTCTCACAATTTGGGTCATGCCATGGTTAGTCCGCACGAGCATGCCGCCCAGGAAGTAATAACTAGAGTCGCCTTCCCTCAGTCTTTCCCGATGAATCTAAAACATCTGCTGTTGAGGTGTTAACTGCCATTAAGCGCACCAAGAACATGAAGGCCGCCGGCGTCGATGAGGTCCTCAACCTTGAGCTGAAAAACTTGAGTCGAGAATTTTTCGAACACTGGCTGCGATTTTTAATAAGTGTCTGGAGCTCAGCTATTTTCCGTCTCGCTGGAAGCTAGCTAAAGTGATACCCATCCACAAACCTGGTAAGGACCCTACCAACGCTAAAAAAGTTAAAGGGTATGTGCTTGAGTGCACAAACGTAGGCTTGACGTGGGACTATTGTGAGTGTGAAAATTTAATTCTGTCATAGCCATAGTATATAACACACACCAAACGTACAAATACCAAACACAACAATCCATGAACACTTCACAAAAAACACATACACCTTTCATAAACCATAGCATACAAACTAATAGGAAAAATAATTAACTTGTTGCCTATAAAAGTATTCTGTCATGAATAAATTTACCTCGGATGAATGCATTTTTGCACACACATACACGTTATACACACACGCTATATACACACACTACTCACAAGCACACGCTCCTTAGGCACACCCACGCTACTTACACACACATACACACACCACTCACAAACACACGCCACTTACACACATACACGCACACACGCCGCTCACACATACACGCCACTCACACATACACACACGTCACTCACACATACACACACGCATTCACACACACGTCACTCACAACACACATTCACACACACACACACAAACATTGACACACACACATTCACACATACACACACATACATTCACACACACATTCACACATACACTTTCACACACACACATTCACACACACACATTCACACACACACATACATACACACACACCCACACACATATACACACGCTAACGCTACTCACACACACATACACACGCTAACGCTACTCACACACACACACACACACACACACGCGCGCGCGCCAATGCTACTCACACACACACATACACACGCTAACGCTTCTCACACACACACACATACACTCACCAACGCTACTCAGACACACAGACTTGGTATACGACACACTATACCTACACAAATTACTATCGGCAGCATCCAAACGGCTTCCAAGTCTTCCAATGGTCTCTTCCAACGGCTTCCAAGTCTTCCAATGGTCCCTTCCAACGGCTTCCAAAGGTCCCCAGTGCCGATCACGTCCAGTTTCGGGCTGTATTCCAACAACGATATCTGAATTAGATTACCACTGGTGGGGTCTAACTCAGATCGAAGGGAAGCCGAACTGTTCGCTTTGACGGTCGACCAGGTAATGAGCTTCTCTCGACACAAAATGTCCTTTTATAGTGTCACTCAGTGTGGGGTGGGGAACTTGGGTGATTGGGGGAAGAACCAATCACGTGGAAGCATCTCTGCTTTCTTTCTTCGTCGTTTACGTTGGGTGATGAATGCGATGCCAATTGGCTGGCATTGCTAGCCAATGACTGAATGCGTGCAATCATTTCGTCTATGTTTTTGAAGTCTGCGTTAGGGTAATATACCAATCGTATGAAAAATGTATGTGGATATTCGACCTTCAATCTTTCCCGCAATTTTCACGGAGTAATAAGAAAATGGTAACTGAAATTATCATGTTTATGGTGTTTCGGCTTGCAGTCTTCTCTTAAAAGATCAAAACAGAAGTTTGTCTACTGTCCTACGTTTCGGCTGAGTGTATTTAGCCTTCTTCCGGGAATTACTGTATAAAACATTTTAACAATTTAGTGTGAGGAGTGTATAGGCGTTGCGTGTACTTACTAGGTTTCTGTCTATCGTCATTAACTGTAATATTTCTACGTGTAAGCGTCCTGTTATGTACATCAAAGGTGTTTGATTGTTCTATGTGCTTTTGAAAAATAAACTTTTTTGTATGGTTTTTAAAGTTCACTATACTTTACTGCTTCGGCGTGTTGTCACTACTCTTGTGGGTATTACTGTAATCTAGTTGATGCTGTTTACTATCTGTTGCTGTTTGTTTCTGTGTTTGTCTATTGCATGCAAGATGCCAGCGAATGTAGCATTTAGTCCGTCTACGTCGGTGCGTTTGTTGACTGTGGATGTGTCGTTGTAGATCCATACCATCTCGAGCAAGCTCAGAGATGATTTCCTGTGTGTGAAGTCCAATATTTTGGTTTCGGTAAGGTTAAACCGATGACGCTCGTCGATACAATGGGAGATGAGTGCTGTTTTCTCTCTGAGAGAACGTATTGCGGGGTCGGTGTATGGAAGTCCTGAGTTCAACAGCTGATCGAGTTTGTTTATGTTGCTCTGGTGGTTGGAGAGTCTGCTCTTAAGCAGATTGCTGGTCATGCCTATGTAACTTTTGTCACAGTTGCTGCAGGGTATTTTATATATGACATTATGTTTAAGTAATGCGGGAACGGGGTCTTTGATCTGGGTGAAAAATTTGCTCACGGTGTGTGTACATCGCGTTGATACACAAACTTCTGGGTACTGCTGTTTCAATATCCTAACTATATGGGGCGTTAACATCGGTATATACGGTATCGACCGATATATTCTTTCTGCTGCGGGTGTATTGTGGGTGGTTTGGATGTTCTTAGCGGTTTTCATTCGATTCCAGCATCGATTGATTAAACTGAGAGGATAGTCATTTAATTTAAGCTGTTGAACTATAATGTTTCTCTTCTGGGTATCAGTTAAGTTGGTGGATAGATCGTTTACTCGTGATATGAAATTGGAAGCTATATTAATTTTTAGCGACAGTGAGTGGATGGATCGGTAGTTCAATAGTCGTCCGGAGGCAATAGTTTTCGTATAATATTCAGTGCGTATTGAGTTATCAGCTTGTCGTATGAGTGTCATATCCAGATATGCTAGTCGTCCGTTCTGTTCCTCTTCTATGGTGAATTGAATGTTGCTATGATATGAATTAAAAGCTGTCAGTATTTCGTTTTTCTTAACTTTGGGAATTATAAGAAACAGATCATCGACATATTTGCGTATTGTGTGAACAGGGAAACAAATGTTGCGTAAAACGGAGTCAATGAGTGGTTCCATAATGAGATCGGAGAGTATCGGTGAGAGAGGATTTCCCATGGCTGCACCCGCTATTTGAGAGTAATATTGATCTCTGAACATAAAGTAACTTGAATCCAAGCAGAAGTTGACGATTTCCAGGAACAGATCCAAATTGATATTGGTATTAGTTCTCAGCGATCCCCAACTGTTTATGGTATCACGGATAATTAATTCCTTGGGAATGTTGGTGAACAGCGATATGACGTCCAGTGATATCATTTCGCATTGCGGTGGAATGGTAATGTTATTCACGTATTGGCAGAAGCTGCGGGAATCACGTACGTTGTATTTGGTCTGGATGGACATTTGATATATTTTGCAGACATATTTAGAAAGATTGTAGCTCGGACTAGTCATTCCAGGGACCACGGGACGGAGAGGCAGATTTTGTTTGTGTGCTTTAGGTTGTCCATATATTCGGGGGCAAGTGGCGGTATAGGTTTTCAGATTGTAGGCAGTTTGTTTGTCTATAAGTTTGAGCTCGAGTAATCGTCCTATGATGTTGTTGTTGGCGGTTTGGAATTTGTTCGTGGGATCGGATTTAACAGTTTTGTACGTATTTGTGTCGTTGAGCAAGAGTTTCATTTTACGGTTATATTCTTCGGTTAACATCACAACAGTGCGGTTGCCTTTGTCGGCCGGTAGAATGCAGATATTTGGGTTTAGTTTCAGGAAATTTCTGGTTTTGGTTTGTGCGATTCTTATAAACTTGGATTCTGGGTCTCTCGGACAGTTATCGTATTTGTGGATGAAATTGTGTATGCAATTGGTAATCATACATCGGGTTGTGTCCTGAATTTGGTGCTTGAAGTTGGTTTTTAAAATTGATTCGGTTTCGGCAAGAAGGTGGTACAGTTGGTTGTGCGGGAAATTATGAGGATATAGTGAAAACTTTGGACTTAGACTTAGTAACGTCGTTACTTCTTCTGGGATTTCTGTGTCGGTTGCGTTAAGAATTGCTTTTTCATTTAGTGTTGGAATCGTCGAATGGACTCTAGATGATGTAACCATCAGATTGTGGAGTTTTTTCCGGGTTTGTTTTTGTTTCTGGTTGTAGATTCGATTGTATGCCAGTTCTTGGGAAAATATAAACGTAGTGTGGGTTTCAGTATCGGTGGAATTGATGATTTGTTGTTTTAACTGTTGGAGTTGTCTATTGAGCTTATTTATTTTGTAGAAAGTGTGTTTTATCTCGATGTTGAGGACTGATTGTTTGAATCGTTTTATATGATTATTCAGTTTGTTGGTGTACGGACTTCGTTCTTCTAGTAACTCGTAAACGCAACGAAATGTATTAGTGATATGGGTGGGGAAAATGCCGTTTTTCCTGCATTTTACCAGAAATTCTTTCCGTGTGTTCATGTGTGCCAATTTTTTTTTGTGTCAGTGGCATAATTTTTAAGTTGTATGGTGGCATTTTTACCGAAGTGTTGGTCTATTCGTTGAAAAAAGTTAGGTCGCACATTATTAGCCATTTTGTTGATATTCGAGGTCTATTTCGACTGTAAAGATTTCAAATTTATGGTGTTTCGGCTTGCAGTCTTCTCTTAAAAGATCAAAACAGAAGTTTGTCTACTGTCCTACGTTTCGGCTGAGTGTATTTAGCCTTCTTCCGGGAATTACTGTATAAAACATTTTAACAATTTAGTGTGAGGAGTGTATAGGCGTTGCGTGTACTTACTAGGTTTCTGTCTATCGTCATTAACTGTAATATTTCTACGTGTAAGCGTCCTGTTATGTACATCAAAGGTGTTTGATTGTTCTATGTGCTTTTGAAAAATAAACTTTTTTGTATGGTTTTTAAAGTTCACTATACTTTACTGCTTCGGCGTGTTGTCACTACTCTTGTGGGTATTACTGTAATCTAGTTGATGCTGTTTACTATCTGTTGCTGTTTGTTTCTGTGTTTGTCTATTGCATGCAAGATGCCAGCGAATGTAGCATTTAGTCCGTCTACGTCGGTGCGTTTGTTGACTGTGGATGTGTCGTTGTAGATCCATACCATCTCGAGCAAGCTCAGAGATGATTTCCTGTGTGTGAAGTCCAATATTTTGGTTTCGGTAAGGTTAAACCGATGACGCTCGTCGATACAATGGGAGATGAGTGCTGTTTTCTCTCTGAGAGAACGTATTGCGGGGTCGGTGTATGGAAGTCCTGAGTTCAACAGCTGATCGAGTTTGTTTATGTTGCTCTGGTGGTTGGAGAGTCTGCTCTTAAGCAGATTGCTGGTCATGCCTATGTAACTTTTGTCACAGTTGCTGCAGGGTATTTTATATATGACATTATGTTTAAGTAATGCGGGAACGGGGTCTTTGATCTGGGTGAAAAATTTGCTCACGGTGTGTGTACATCGCGTTGATACACAAACTTCTGGGTACTGCTGTTTCAATATCCTAACTATATGGGGCGTTAACATCGGTATATACGGTATCGACCGATATATTCTTTCTGCTGCGGGTGTATTGTGGGTGGTTTGGATGTTCTTAGCGGTTTTCATTCGATTCCAGCATCGATTGATTAAACTGAGAGGATAGTCATTTAATTTAAGCTGTTGAACTATAATGTTTCTCTTCTGGGTATCAGTTAAGTTGGTGGATAGATCGTTTACTCGTGATATGAAATTGGAAGCTATATTAATTTTTAGCGACAGTGAGTGGATGGATCGGTAGTTCAATAGTCGTCCGGAGGCAATAGTTTTCGTATAATATTCAGTGCGTATTGAGTTATCAGCTTGTCGTATGAGTGTCATATCCAGATATACACCGACCCCGCAATACGTTCTCTCAGAGAGAAAACAGCACTCATCTCCCATTGTATCGACGAGCGTCATCGGTTTAACCTTACCGAAACCAAAATATTGGACTTCACACACAGGAAATCATCTCTGAGCTTGCTCGAGATGGTATGGATCTACAACGACACATCCACAGTCAACAAACGCACCGACGTAGACGGACTAAATGCTACATTCGCTGGCATCTTGCATGCAATAGACAAACACAGAAACAAACAGCAACAGATAGTAAACAGCATCAACTAGATTACAGTAATACCCACAAGAGTAGTGACAACACGCCGAAGCAGTAAAGTATAGTGAACTTTAAAAACCATACAAAAAAGTTTATTTTTCAAAAGCACATAGAACAATCAAACACCTTTGATGTACATAACAGGACGCTTACACGTAGAAATATTACAGTTAATGACGATAGACAGAAACCTAGTAAGTACACGCAACGCCTATACACTCCTCACACTAAATTGTTAAAATGTTTTATACAGTAATTCCCGGAAGAAGGCTAAATACACTCAGCCGAAACGTAGGACAGTAGACAAACTTCTGTTTTGATCTTTTAAGAGAAGACTGCAAGCCGAAACACCATAAATTTGAAATCTTTACAGTCGAAATAGACCTCGAATATCAACAAAATGGCTAATAATGTGCGACCTAACTTTTTTCAACGAATAGACCAACACTTCGGTAAAAATGCCACCATACAACTTAAAAATTATGCCACTGACACAAAAAAATTGGCACACATGAACACACGGAAAGAATTTCTGGTAAAATGCAGGAAAAACGGCATTTTCCCCACCCATATCACTAATACATTTCGTTGCGTTTACGAGTTACTAGAAGAACGAAGTCCGTACACCAACAAACTGAATAATCATATAAAACGATTCAAACAATCAGTCCTCAACATCGAGATAAAACACACTTTCTACAAAATAAATAAGCTCAATAGACAACTCCAACAGTTAAAACAACAAATCATCAATTCCACCGATACTGAAACCCACACTACGTTTATATTTTCCCAAGAACTGGCATACAATCGAATCTACAACCAGAAACAAAAACAAACCCGGAAAAAACTCCACAATCTGATGGTTACATCATCTAGAGTCCATTCGACGATTCCAACACTAAATGAAAAAGCAATTCTTAACGCAACCGACACAGAAATCCCAGAAGAAGTAACGACGTTACTAAGTCTAAGTCCAAAGTTTTCACTATATCCTCATAATTTCCCGCACAACCAACTGTACCACCTTCTTGCCGAAACCGAATCAATTTTAAAAACCAACTTCAAGCACCAAATTCAGGACACAACCCGATGTATGATTACCAATTGCATACACAATTTCATCCACAAATACGATAACTGTCCGAGAGACCCAGAATCCAAGTTTATAAGAATCGCACAAACCAAAACCAGAAATTTCCTGAAACTAAACCCAAATATCTGCATTCTACCGGCCGACAAAGGCAACCGCACTGTTGTGATGTTAACCGAAGAATATAACCGTAAAATGAAACTCTTGCTCAACGACACAAATACGTACAAAACTGTTAAATCCGATCCCACGAACAAATTCCAAACCGCCAACAACAACATCATAGGACGATTACTCGAGCTCAAACTTATAGACAAACAAACTGCCTACAATCTGAAAACCTATACCGCCACTTGCCCCCGAATATATGGACAACCTAAAGCACACAAACAAAATCTGCCTCTCCGTCCCGTGGTCCCTGGAATGACTAGTCCGAGCTACAATCTTTCTAAATATGTCTGCAAAATATATCAAATGTCCATCCAGACCAAATACAACGTACGTGATTCCCGCAGCTTCTGCCAATACGTGAATAACATTACCATTCCACCGCAATGCGAAATGATATCACTGGACGTCATATCGCTGTTCACCAACATTCCCAAGGAATTAATTATCCGTGATACCATAAACAGTTGGGGATCGCTGAGAACTAATACCAATATCAATTTGGATCTGTTCCTGGAAATCGTCAACTTCTGCTTGGATTCAAGTTACTTTATGTTCAGAGATCAATATTACTCTCAAATAGCGGGTGCAGCCATGGGAAATCCTCTCTCACCGATACTCTCCGATCTCATTATGGAACCACTCATTGACTCCGTTTTACGCAACATTTGTTTCCCTGTTCACACAATACGCAAATATGTCGATGATCTGTTTCTTATAATTCCCAAAGTTAAGAAAAACGAAATACTGACAGCTTTTAATTCATATCATAGCAACATTCAATTCACCATAGAAGAGGAACAGAACGGACGACTTTCATATCTGGATATGACACTCATACGACAAGCTGATAACTCAATACGCACTGAATATTATACGAAAACTATTGCCTCCGGACGACTATTGAACTACCGATCCATCCACTCACTGTCGCTAAAAATTAATATAGCTTCCAATTTCATATCACGAGTAAACGATCTATCCACCAACTTAACTGATACCCAGAAGAGAAACATTATAGTTCAACAGCTTAAATTAAATGACTATCCTCTCAGTTTAATCAATCGATGCTGGAATCGAATGAAAACCGCTAAGAACATCCAAACCACCCACAATACACCCGCAGCAGAAAGAATATATCGGTCGATACCGTATATACCGATGTTAACGCCCCATATAGTTAGGATATTGAAACAGCAGTACCCAGAAGTTTGTGTATCAACGCGATGTACACACACCGTGAGCAAATTTTTCACCCAGATCAAAGACCCCGTTCCCGCATTACTTAAACATAATGTCATATATAAAATACCCTGCAGCAACTGTGACAAAAGTTACATAGGCATGACCAGCAATCTGCTTAAGAGCAGACTCTCCAACCACCAGAGCAACATAAACAAACTCGATCAGCTGTTGAACTCCGGACTTCCATACACCGACCCCGCAATACGTTCTCTCAGAGAGAAAACAGCACTCATCTCCCATTGTATCGACGAGCGTCATCGGTTTAACCTTACCGAAACCAAAATATTGGACTTCACACACAGGAAATCATCTCTGAGCTTGCTCGAGATGGTATGGATCTACAACGACACATCCACAGTCAACAAACGCACCGACGTAGACGGACTAAATGCTACATTCGCTGGCATCTTGCATGCAATAGACAAACACAGAAACAAACAGCAACAAATAGTAAACAGCATCAACTAGATTACAGTAATACCCACAAGAGTAGTGACAACACGCCGAAGCAGTAAAGTATAGTGAACTTTAAAAACCATACAAAAAAGTTTATTTTTCAAAAGCACATAGAACAATCAAACACCTTTGATGTACATAACAGGACGCTTACACGTAGAAATATTACAGTTAATGACGATAGACAGAAACCTAGTAAGTACACGCAACGCCTATACACTCCTCACACTAAATTGTTAAAATGTTTTATACAGTAATTCCCGGAAGAAGGCTAAATACACTCAGCCGAAACGTAGGACAGTAGACAAACTTCTGTTTTGATCTTTTAAGAGAAGACTGCAAGCCGAAACACCATAAATTTGAAATCTTTACAGTCGAAATAGACCTCGAAATTATCATGTTATACAAATCTTGTATGTTTTAGCTTTCCAACGGTATATTACCTATTGAAATCGGAACAGTTGTTTGAGCGCTATTCGCATCTAAAATCTTCCATTCCGCCAACCAAAAACGTTACATGTTCAATCCAGTTTTCCCAGAAGGTACCTTAGTATAGTGAAGAAAGACGTAGTCCCACGTCAAAACTATCGTCCCACCAGTGCATCTCGAAGTTGTTCGAAAAATTGATTCTTAGTTGCTTACTAGAATCCGTTAACCAGAATAACATCTTCCTCCCAGAACAGGTCGGGTTTGGACAGGGTCACTCCACCGTTCACCAACTGTTGGTACGGATGAAGCTTTCGGACTCCTTGGATCAAACGAGTATTTTTCACGTCGTATCAGCTCAAAGCTATAAATGATTCATTTCAATAAACGCGCTTAATCTAATTTTGTCTACCTACAATTTGGTATCCGATTGGTAATATTTTCAACCGTCCACAGCATTTCTATTTCTACCGTCCACCGCTATTCTAATTTGTATTTATTTAGTTAGAGTTGAACAATTTCGCTGCTGTCTGAACTGTTTCTGGCTATTGTTTCACAGACAACCTTTTGTCGTGGTGGTCGATCCTGTCAAACCGCTGACGTCTACAACCTGTCACTGTCCGATTGACCCGACTTGTATGCAACATCCTCCCCCACGTGTCGCCGGATGCTCCTAATCGGCGTCACCATCCTGCTTTATATCCAACAAGGCAAGGTTGCATACCGCTCTGTCTTTCAGCACTGCGCCGTTCGCAATGCGTACGTCTGCGCGACGTGGTACTCCGTCTTTCCCCGGATACGTTTTATCACCAGTCTCTTGATCAACCGGTTTCTGACACCTTAATCTACAATCATCACTAACTCACCTTCTCAAATATTCCGAACGTTATGAAACCACTTAGTTCGTCTCGTTATTGTAGGCAGATATTCTTTAAGCCAGCGACGCGAAAATATGTCCCATTGGGCTGAATCATGTTCCAGCTCCTTTTTAATGCCTTCCCCGCATCAGTTGATTCCTTTTCCGGTTGCTTCGCACCGCTGGAGTTACAGAGCAAGAAATGTTTCGGTGTGAGAGCTTCCTGTTCGGCAGTTTCTAATGGCACAATGGTTAGAGGACGAGAATAAACCATGTGTTGTGCCTCTTTCAGAAGTGTTTCCAATGATTCGTCATCCAGATTCCGTTCAACAGGCAATTTTGACGGACCGAACCATCCTCTCCCAACAACCCCCCATGTGTGGCGAAGCAGGTGGATTAAACTTCCACTCAGTTATCGTATCCGTAAAGGTGTTACTGATTCCTTTATTAATATTCGCAATTTCCGCCTCCAACTCCTTACTTGCTCATACGAAGTTCGTCCCACGATCCGAGTAGATTTTTTTCTTACAGGAATCTGTTGTCAAACTGCCTACGAGCTCCAAATGTATCGCTCTCGTTGTCAGGCACGTAAAAAGAGCGACCCATCTTTTTGCCGTGGCCCTGCCGATCTTGACAAGGTATGGTCCGAAATAGTCTATCCCAACATAAGTAAAGGCTCGTTGAAACGATGTCAACCTCGCATTAAGAAGTTGACTCATCCTCGGCTGTATGCGCACTGGTTTCTTAACCCGACACCACAAACAGCGTTTTCTTGTTTGACGTACTTCAACTCTCAACTGCGGAATATGAAATTTTTGGCGAACTTCATTGATAACTGTTTCGTCATTGGGGTGCTTGAACTGACGGTGGTACCAATCCAATACGAGGTACGTGATACGATGGCCCCTTGGAAGTATTATTGGGTTAATGCTATCGAATGTAGCATATTCGCAAGCTTCGATACGTGTGTCAACCCGAAGCACCCCAAATTCATCAATTACGGGTGTCAACTTACTAAGTGCACTAGAGTTTTCCAACTCTTTTAGTTTAGTTGCATTCGACTGTGAGTTTCGCGTTAATAAGGCTACCTCGTCTGGACTGTCTGTGCTTCTGACTGTACAATACGCCAAATGCTTCGTTATCTTTTCTGCAACTTCTGCGTCGAGAGATCAGCTCCCATCTTCATTGTCTCGTTCCTCCTACGTCGTTTCCAATTGTCAATGTAACGTTGAACATACGAAACACATCGCAGCAATCGCTCCCACTTTGAGAATCTCTCAGGCAGGGCCGGATTTAGACGGTGGGGGGCCCGGGGCAAATTTGTTTGTGAGGCCCTCTTTTCTAAAACCATTTTGAGGTAACGTTCTGGAAGGTGACGAGCAAAAAAAAGGTCGCCTAAGACTACGGGGGCCCCCTGCATCGGGAGGCCCGGGGCATTTGCCCCCTTTGCCCCCCCCCCTCAAATCCGGGCCTGCTCTCAGGTCACAACGTCGACTTTACTATAAAGTGGCTAAAAACGTACGATGGTCGAAGCTCCTCCACTGATTCTATGTTCATTTCTTTGCAACCCTTCGGCCATTGCTGCTCACCTTTATATAGGAATTTCGGTCCTTGTAACCACCGACTGCCTTCTTCGAAGGAAGGACCTTTATTCCACTTGGTGGCTTCATCTGCCACATTCTGATTCGTGGGAACCCAGTGCCATTCGTCCGTCGTTGAATGACATAATATTTCACTCACGCGAAACGCAACAAATGGGCGGTGTTTGCGTCACTCCAAAAACAAGTTCTTGTAACGACGAGACTGTGGTTTTGCACGATGGTTTTTCTCAGACGGGCGCATCACTGCCACCATTAGCTCCAGACGAGGGATGGAAGTAAGTTTCAATGGAGCGATCTTCGTTTTAGATGCAACTAAACTGCAACGAACTCTAGCTTGATCGATGCGGAAATAGGCGCAAGCAGCGAATGCCTGTTCACTTGCGTCTAGGAATATGTGAAGCTCAGGTGATTGATAGCTTTTTCGATCGTAACTTTCCTGGTTACGCGGAATCTTGACATCAGACATTCTCCGAATCACACAAAGCCATTGCTTCCATCGATCGAATACGTCACAGGGAATACTAGAGTCCCAGCTCACGCCGCTTCGCCATATGTCCTGCACAAGGACCGATCGGATGGATCGTACATGCTCATAACAATGCGAAGCATTTCTCTTTTAGAAGGAACCACTGTTCCTTCAACCAGTTCTCGTAACTCGTCTCTCGCGTTTAGCACAAATAAAAACACGTCTGCTTGAGGATCCCAAGCGATACCTAAAAGTCGTTCGAATTGTCCTTCTCCTACAAGCCGCTTCACTGTTGTTGGGTTATTCTCGCCAATTTGATTCAGCTCTGCTTGGCTATTTGAGATCCAATTCCGAATGAAAAACCCACCAGCTGCATGTATTTTGGACACTTACAACGCTTCACCGCTTCTTGCACTGTGTCAAGGCTGTTTTAATAATCGTCTATATACTGCCTTTCTTTGATTTTGGGTGTTGCTTTTAGATAACTCTTTTGGTAATCGTCAGCATTTTTGTTCTTCATGAACTGCGAGTGTGCCGGTGAACAAGTTGCACCGAATATCGCAACATCCATAACCATCGTTTCTAATGGTAGCTCCGGCGAGTCTCGCCACTTGTAAAGCTGCGCGCAGCGATCTTCTGGGCGAATAAGTATTTGGTGGAACATCTCCATGATATCCGCACAAATTACCACCTCTCGTTCCCGAAATCCAAACATCACTCTTAGCAAGGCAACGAGAAGATCCGGGCCGCTAAGTAACTCTGTGTTGAGAGATACGCCGTTAATTTTGGCTGCTGCATCCCAGATTAGCCGAACTTTTCCCGGTTTTTTTTTCGGTTTTTTTAATACCACTCCGAGTGGGAGAAACCAGGTTCGAGCTCTTCTTGGAGTGGCCTTATGACTATATCCTTTCTACTGCATTCCGATGATTTGTTGTCGAACATTCTCATATAGGGTAGGGTCCTTGCGCAGACGCTTTTCTAGCTGATAATGCCGTTTTTCTGCCATTAATTCACTATCTGGAAAGGAAATATAATCGCTCTTCCATAATAGACCCGTTTGAAACCTGCCACTTGCAACACGCGTCGTTGTTTTTTCTAATATTTGTTTTGCTCTTTGTTCTTCTACATTTTCGACCGTTCGAAATATCTCTAAACAAGCTACCATATACCGACCATCCAAGGCGACTGCAGCTCCTCAAAATGAACTGTTTGTTCCGGTAACCCTAAACTTTCAACCACGTAGACGTCAATTGCCTTGAACCGCTTGTTGCCACCCGCCGCTGATACTTCAAGTTTCACTTGCTGCGTATCCTAAATTTTTTTCGGAATACCTCCGGTCCAATGTATACAAAGAGTCCGGGGCTTCTCTTTGAGGCCGATTCTGTTAGCTATGTTAGTTAGCTGATGCCGATGAATACCAACTACTCCGTTAGTAACGGTCTCGGTACGTTGATCTGAAGAAACATAGTGTAGAAGCTGGTGATGGCGCTTTTGGCAACCATCTATTCCACAAATATATCCCCTACACGGATAGCGTCTATGTTGAGTGAGACACCGTCCGCAGATCCGCTTTTCTTTCACCAGTTTCCATCGATCTTCGCAATTAAGTTTTTTAAACGTCGCACAACTCGCCACTTGATGATTTCCACCATTACAGGATAAACATATATTAAAAGTTGTTTTCATCGTTGGCTTAAATTGTTATGCTACTCCTTTCAAACTTTCATTCGGGTTTGTATCCGCTGCTGAAGTATGTGTATTAACGAACGCTTTTTGTTTGGAACCGAGATGGGTATTTTTACTGTGAGTGGGTACATTCTCCGTACACGGGATGTATTTCGGTGGTAATGAATGACGGAAAAGGACTTGGTGCACTTGGGGGGTTAGAATAGTTTGTTCGCCCACCGATTTGTGACGAGAAGGAAAACTGGTCGTCTCTATCGTTAGCTGGTGAAGGAACATGCTTTGGGTCGTTACCTAAAACTTCTCCGTAACTTACTGACCGTTTTGAACTCGAAGGTGCCTGTGGTTGAAAAGTGTCGATCTCGTGAATATTCGCTGCATGTACCTTATCTCGTAACTCTTCTAACGCCCTTAGCACTCTTAAATTCTGAATTCTCAGCATGGTTTCTTGCTGCTCTCGAACTTGAAGCTGTTGTAGTAATTCTGCTTCCCGTTTCTTTCGTAGGTTCAATATTTATGCAATATTCGCTTCGGCCTTCCGAAGTTTACTAATCACATCATTTTTCCCTACGCGCGATTCATAGATCTCCTGCTATCGTTGTTGCTGCGTTGTGAGCAGCTTAGGTCGTTCCTCGTGTCGCTTGCGCATTTTATCAGTCTGCTTTCGCCATTCCTCATACGAAACCGCATTTATTTTGAGAATTGCACCCGTCGTTGGTAACCGAGGGGTCGTGCCGTCCAGCAATTTTACGAGACTTTGAATGCTCACTGGTGCTAGAGGAAATACATGCTTCTGAAAGTCGAATTCCAGATCTCCGTAATCCCAACATTCCTCTCCAAATTTTTCTTTGCTGCTGTCATTCGTGCGATCAGTCGCCTCAGCCAGCCCTTCATTTTTGTTGCTAACGACTTGTATCGGCTTACTGAGAGGGGTGGATGAAGGGTGCACCTTGTCGGCTGTAACATTTTCCCCTACGTTTGCATTATCATGCAAATGATCACCACCCCATGCTCCGGTTTTCTCTATATTCTGATCGTGTACCCACTCTCTCGTGCGACTCGTATAACTTCTAATACTCATATTCTCCGATGTCCCGGACTTATTTAAAATATCATACTTTCGCGCGAGATATTCTTTCTCCCGCTCTAATTGACTCAATGCTGCTTTTTTCGTTAACAATCTCTCCTCTTCTAGTCGCTGTAAATCGCGAGCTAAGCGTAGTGCACGTGAACTTGAAGCAGTCGACCGGTCAGTTTCGGAAACAGCCGCTGGAGCGGGAGTAGGATGTACGCACAATACACATAAGAAGGATTTCAATTTTACGGTTTCACGATTTACTCTGGCACATGAGAAATGGTACCAACAAGCACAATCTTTGCATTGTACCATAAACTATTCCGCACTGATTGGACGATCGCATCCGCCGCACTCAGTTTTATCTCCCTGTACGTCCTCATCGACCTCGGAGGCCTCGAAAAGATTCCCAATGGACGCCGCAGATGCACACTCATGCCGACCGTCTTCGATTTCGAGGTTAACTCCCATCGCAGCTCGCGTCTGGGATTGAGTTTGCCGGACGAATGATTTTCCAAGAATTTTACTTTATGTTAATCCACAAATTCTTTGAGTTTCTGTTGGTACGGTTGAAGCTTTCGGACTCCTTGGAGCAATCGAGTATTTTTCACGTCGTATCAGCTCAAAGCTATAAATGATTCATTTCAATAAACGTGCTTATTCTAATTTTGTCTACCTACAATTTGGTATCCGATTGGTAATATTTTCAACCGTCCACAGCAATTATATCTCTACCGTCCACCGCTATTCTAATTTGTATTTATTTAGTTAGAGTTGAACAACTTCGCTGCTGTCTGAACTGTTTCTGGCTATTGTTTCACATGACAACCATTTTTCGTGGTG
Organism: Wyeomyia smithii; assembly: GCF_029784165.1. NCBI lineage: Eukaryota > Metazoa > Arthropoda > Insecta > Diptera > Culicidae > Wyeomyia > Wyeomyia smithii. The sequence goes on from NC_073694.1 coordinate 104,322,946, forward strand.
GTCGATCTTGTCAAGCCGCTGACGTCTACAACCTGTCACTGTCCGATTGACCCGACTTGTATGCAACTTCAACTGACTAGAGTTACTCAGATCCTAAGGCGGAACAAGTCCGTTAGTAAAACAACTGCTATGGCATTGTTGGATATCGAAAAAGCGTTCGATAATGTCTGGCATGATGGCCTGGTGTTTAAGCTGCAGTGATTCAACTTCCCGATCATCCTCGTGAAGATCATCAAGAATTATCTGTCGAATAGATCATTCCAGGTCTTCCTCAACAACATTCCCTCTGATTCGTTTAACGTAAATTCTGGGGTCCCACAGGGTAGCCTTCTTGGTCCCATTCTGTTCAACATATTTACCTTAGATGCTCCTCCTCTTCCGGGTGGTGGCATCCTGTCTATGTTTGCAGACGACACTGCCATTATCGGCAAAGGTCGAGTGATTAGAGCTTTGACGCGTAGACTACAAGAGGGTCTGGATGTTTTGTGCGACTATTTCAACAGCTGGAAGATCTGCATCAATGCAGCTAAGACCCAAGCTATAATATTCCCGCATTCAAAATCAACTCGACTTGTTCCACCTGCCAATGTGAGAATCCATCTCAATAACACTCCCATCGAATGGTCGAGTAAGGTTGTCTATCTTGGTCTCTCCTTGGACCAAAAACTTCTATTTCGTTCACACGTAGAGAAAACTGTTACCAAGTGCAACATACTGACCAAATCCCTCTATCCTCTTATTAATAAAAAATCCACTCTTTCCCTCACTAACAAGCTTGCCGTTCACAAGCAAATAGTTTTACCGGTCATGGAGTACGCTTCGCCTGCCTGAGAGGGCTGCGCTAAAACCCATCATCTTAAACTTCAGACTGTTCAGAATAAAATATTACGTGTGATCCTAAACACCCCTCCGAGGACACGAAATTCTGAGTTCCATCGCCTGGCTGGTCTTCAGGTGCTGGAGGAACGAAGAACAACATCGTTGACTAGGTTCAGAGTCCTGCGCCAGGTCATCTCACCAGATCATTCTTGAGCTGGTACCTTAGTTTTAAGTTAATTTTAAGTTAGTTATTCGTAGTTAAGTAGGTTATAAAAAATGATTTTTCAATTAAAAACAAGTCCTATAAAGGAAGAACTGTAAAATTCTACACGAATAATGTCAATCTATAGAAATAAGTAACCAGCAAACCTCAAAACAAAGATGCAGAGCCTTGGAAGGTTAAACAATTATTATGTAAACCATATGCTGCCGGTGACCGGATAACTGTCCCATAATGAAAAACAACATGTTGAGAAAACGGCGATTTAATATTATCCGTGAATTTTCGGATTTCCAGCAATTACATCCAGAACCAATGACCATAACAGTTTCATGGCATCACATGTTTATCGTTGAGAACAAAAAATCATGGATGGAATTGGTTTTACGTTATATAACTTAAAAAAAAGACAAAATGGGACAAAATATGCGGGTACTTTTCAAAAGTACTCGCAAATTTTGTCCCATCACATATAAATTCAACCAGCAACAGGCAGTATTATTGGCAAAGTAGATTGCACTAGAGAAAAACAAAGTTAGTCTAGGTAGTTAAATGACATACTTCTATATGCCTAAAATAATCCGATATACACTAATCTGGAGCAAAATTATATGTTTGCAGTTTGTACCACTATGTAGTGGGACTGTAATGCGGGTACTTTCAATATGGGACAAAAACAACCATCTTTTTCTATACAAAAGTATCATTTTAATTTTTTTTCCAGAAAATATGATAACAAATAAGTCGATTCCCGATGATAACTCAAAAGTGACCAAAATCAGTATGGGACAGTTATGCGGGTACCGGCAGTATGTAACCATATAAAAATATGAATAAATATACTTTGAGTTAAAAAAAAAACCTAAATCAATCCACCTAGCGGTCAGACTCAGCCTTTTTCATTCAAACTTATTATTTGTAAAAATAGGTATAGTGTTGAATAGTCTTTGAATTTCTTTCCTTTCCAAAACTTTTGAACAGCATATCAAATTGTTATGAAGTTTGTCATTTGTAAGTTTGAGAGATGACTCGTTTGTATGACACTATTTATGTTTAAATAAGTCATATAATACTTGAGATAATAGACTTTCGTTGTTTTACAAATTAAAACATAACGGTTGCTTATGTTTGATTACAATCAAATGAAAAGAGAACGTATAGGGCAGCCACACTTTGAAACCACGTGTTCAATCATAATTCATCAGTTAACCCTTAACTAGCCCGGTTGTTTCTAAGGTAATGCAGTTTCGTGATTTTCATATTTCGATACATTACAGACGAAGTTACAGCCCGATTACAGCAAAATTCAATAGGGTGTTATGAGGCAGCTAGACCTTTCATTTGACACTAATTTTGTGGAAATCGGTTCAACCATCTCTGAGAAAAATGAGTGCGATTAAATAGTCTCCAGAACACGTTTCTTTCCATAACTTCTGAACCACAAGTTCAATCTCAATAAAATTCAAAAGTTAAGGGTATTCAAGGTAGCCCGTTAATTTGAAACCAATTTTGTTCAAATCGGTTGTGTAGTTTTCGAGCTAATGATGTTTCATGATTTTTACATTTTGATACACAACATTTTTAGTTATCAGATTACAATAAAGTTTAATGGGGTCCTATAGAGCAACTAGACCTCTCATTTGCGATTAATTTCATTGAAATCGGTCCAGCCATCTCTGAGAAAATCGAGTGAGATTGGGAGAGCGCTACACACACACACACACACACACACACACACACACACACACACACACACGCACACACATACAGAAAATGCTCAGCTCAGCGAACTGAATCGAGTGATATATGACATTCGGCCCTTTTGGGCACTTTTATACCTCTAGTTTTTGCAGTGATTGCTATACCTTTCTAGGAGGAAGGCAAAAAGTGAAATGATAGAAATGAATTTTAATCTCAACTTCAATCCCGAGCAAGGCCGCAAACATTGAAATAGTACAATATTAAATTTAAATGATGTTGAGGCCACATATTTTGATCGTAGCTATAGTTTTAAACAGTCTGCGGGTTACGTTTCTTTCTAAAACTTTCAAACCACATGCATAAACATTATGAAATTCATTGTTTAAGGGTTTAAAAGCCCATTAATTTGAATTCAACTATGTGAATAGCTTCTGAGATATAAGAGCGACATTCACATTCTGACGCAGCGCCACAACTAAAAGTTTGATTACAATGAAATTCAATAGCACCCTAAGCGGCAAATTCATTTATTTGACACCAAGATAGAAAGAATCGGTCAGACTATCTCTGAGAAAAGTGAATGCACACCCACACACAAACATATACACCTATACATGCATATATGCAGAAAATGCTCGATTCGTCGAACTGAGTTGAGTAGTATATGACATTCGGCCATTTCAATCATTTTTCTACCTTTTACTTAGCCAGTGATCGTTAGGAGAAAGTCAATATGTTTACTTTCATTATGTGATTTCACATTTTTATGAACAACGGACACAGTTACAATCCGATTGCAATGAAATTCAATAGCAACTGATTGGGCAACTAGGCCTTTCATTTGACACTAATTTTGTGAAAATCGGTTCAGCCATCACTGAGAAAAATGAGTGAGTTTTAACAACCTCAGGATAACTTTTCTTTACATAACTTTTGAACCATATGTTACATCATAACGAAATTCAAAAGTTAAGGGTTCTGGGGACAGCCCAATCATTTAAAACTAGTTTTTTTGAAATCGGTTGTGTGGTTTCTGAGATATTGATGTTTCGTGATTTTTACATTTTGATACATAACCTCTAAACTAAAAATCCGATTACAATGAAATTCAATAGCAAACTATGGCGCAACTAGACCCTTCATTTGCAATTAATTTTATGAAAATCGGTCCAGCCATCTCTGAGAAAAGTGAGAGAGTAAAAAAAAGTTGCACATACACACACACACACACACATACATACATACATACATACAGAAAATGCTCAGTTCGTCGAAAGAAGTCGATATAGCAATCACTGGAAAACCGAAGGTATAAAAGTGGTCTCAATGGCCGAATGTCATATATCACTCGATTTCTTTCGACGAACTGAGCATTTTCTGTATGTATGTATGTATGTGTGTATGTGTGTGTGTGTATGTGCAACTTTTTTTTCTCACTCACTTTTCTCAGAGATGGCTGGACCGATTTTCATAAAATTAATTGCAAATGAAAGCTCTAGTTGCGCCATAGGTTGCTATTGAATTTCATTGTAATCGGATTTTTAGTTTTGAGGTTATGTATCAAAATGTAAAAATCACGAAACATCAATAACTCAGAAACCACACCACCGATTTCAATAAAACTGGTTTCAAATGATTGGGCTGTCTCCAAAACCCTTAACTTTTGAATTCCGTTATGATTGAACATATGGTTCAAAAGTTATGTAAAGAAAAGTTATCCTGAGATTGTTTGAACTCACTCATTTTCTCAGTGATGGTTGAACCGATTTTCACAAAATTAGTGTCAAATAAAAGGTCTAGTTGCCCCATAGGTTGGTATTGAATTTCATTGCAATCGGATTGTAACTGTGTCCGTTGTTCATAAAAATGTGAAATCACATAATGAAAGTAAACATATTGACTTTCTCCTTACGATCACTGGCTAATTAAAAGGTATAAAAATGATTGAAATGGCCGAATGTCATATACTACTCACCTCAGTTCGACGAATCGAGCATTTTTTGCATGTATAGGTGTATATGTTTGTGTGTGGGTGTTTACGTGTGTATGTGCACATTTCTTTCGCACTCACTTTTCTCAGAGATGGTCTGACCGATTCTTTCTATCTTGGTGTCAAAAGAAAGGTCTATTTGCCGCTTAGGTTGCTATTGAATTTCATTGTAATCAAACTTTTATTTTTGGCACTGCGTTAGAATGTGAAAAACGCTCTCATATCTCAGAAGCTATTCACATAGTTGAATTCAAAGAAATGGGCTTTCAAACCCTTAAACAATGAATTTCATAATGTTTAAACATGTGGTTTGAAAGTTATTGAAAGAAACGAAACCCGCAGGCTGTTTGAAACTATAACTACGATCAAAATATGTGGCCTCAACATCGTTTAAATTCAATATTGTACTATTTCAATGTTTGCGGCCTTGCTCGGGAATGAAGTTGAAATTAATAGTCAGTTCTATCATTTCACTTTTTGCCTTTCTCCTAGAAAGGTACTGGGGGTAAGCCCGGCACTGAGGGTAAGACCGGCACCCCCAGGGTTTTACTAGAAAACACTAATTAACTATGTATTGGAATATGTGAAGTGTTGATATTTAATGTATTAGACATTTTAAGACACATTAAAGCCACCGTGAAACGTTAAACGTCAAAATAATTGACAAAACACACGCTACTGGAGCTGATGCGTAAATGGATGTAACTTTTCGTAAGTGGAACTTAAGCTTTTATTCATTTGAAAAGACTAAAATATATTTTTCGTTGTTCTACAATTTATTACCTGTATTGTTAGCAATCACAGGCATTCGATCTGAGAAGAATTGAAGCGATAAATTAGTAGCGATACTCTTTTTAAAAAAATGTGTGCTGTCGGGGTAAGACCGTCACCCAGTGAAAGGGGTAAGTCCGACATGGTTTGAGGTTAGTTGAATGTTATTGACACATATTTCTCATCTTTTACCGATGTCTCGCTGCTAAATAAAATAAAAAAAATGACTTGCACTCAAGCTCTTCTGTGATTTATGAATGATTTCAAGGGTTATTAGAGGTGTCGAATGTACTGAATCAAGTCACAAGTGTTCACCGGAACTTGTTCCAGCAATCTCCCCAAAATCAGCTAACCGACAACAGCCAAATTCAACAGTAACGTACAGAAATGTAAGATCTCTCATTTGTCGGTTTCCGAGTTCAAATTTGTTCAGTTATTTCGAGTAAATTCATGGACAAACTTAGGTGCCGGTGTTACCCCCAAGGGGTGCCGGTTTCACCCGCACTGATTGCTAAACGTCGTTTTTATCTTAGTTTCAAAACTTCATTATTTCTTGTCAAATAACAGTTTGACAGTACTGACAGTCTTCATATCTTGTTGAAAACAATCTGGGCAGTGATTTTGTGAAAGAAATATAACAATATTTGCCATCAAGTCCTACTACAGGATCATTTTCCTTAGGGGGCCGGGCTTACCCCCAGTACCCCTATGGCAATCACTGCAAAAACTAAAGGTATAAAAGTGCTCAAAAGGACCGAATGTCGTAAACCACTCGACTCAGTTTACCGAGCTGAGCATTTTCTGCATGTTTGTGTGTGTAACGCTCTCCCAATCTCACTCAATTTTCTCAATGGTGGCTGAATCGATTTTAATGAAATCAATTGCAAATGGAAGTTCTAGTTGCCCTATAAGACCCTATTGAATTTTATTTTAATCTGATTTCTAGTTTAGAGGTTATGTATTAAAATGTAAAAATCACGAAACATCAATATCTCAGAAACTACACAACCGATTTCAACAAAATTGGTTTCAAATGAGCCCGTTCAAACCCTCAACTTTTGAATTTTATGAAGATTGAACATATGGTTCAGAAGTTATGAAAAGAAACGTGTTCTGGGGACTGTTTATTCTCACTCATGTTTCTCAGAGATGGCTGGACCGATTTTCATAAAATCAGTGACATATGGAAAGTCTTGTTGCCCCATAAGACCCTAATGATTTCTTTTGCGAACGGATTATTTCTTTTCCTGTTATGTTTAAAAATGTGAAATCCAGCTATGAAAAGAAACATATTCTGATGACTACTTGGGCTCACTCACTTTTCTCAGAGATGGTTGAGCCGATTTCCAAAGAATTAGTATCAAATGAAAGGTCTAGCTGACTCATAACACCCTATTGAATTTTGCTGTAATCGGAATGTAACTTCGTCTGTAATGTATCGAAATGTGAAAATCACGAAACTTCATTATCTTAGAAACTACACAACAGATTTGAACAATATTGATATCGAATGAACGGGATAGTTAAGGGTTAACTGATGAATTATGATTGAACACGTGGTTTCAAAGTTTGGCGCCCTCATACGTTCCCATTTCATTTGATTGTAATCAAACTTAAGCAACCGTTATGTTTTAATTTGTAAAACAACGAAAGTCTATTATCTCAAGTATTACACGACTTATTTGAACATAACTAGTGTCATACAAACGAGTCATCTCTCAAACTTACAAATAACAAACTTCATAAAAATTTGATATACTGTTCAAAAGTTTTGTAAAGAAACGAAATTCAAAGACTATTCAACACTATAGCTGCTTTGATCAATATATATGGCCTCAACATGATTTAAATGTGGTATCGTACTATTTGAACGTTCCCGATATCGCTCGTTCGAAATTAAGAGTCATTTCCTATATTTCGCTATTTCTGAAGCACTAACATTACGTCAAATTTCATATTTTATACTTTAATTACAACATCAATATTTTAGAACCCAAAGAGTGAATATACCTTTTTGGATTTAAGCATTCATGTAAATCTATTTTTACAAATGATAAGTTTGAATGAGAAAGGCTGAGTCTGACCGCTAGGTGGATTAATTTAGGTTTATTTAGCCAGTGATCGAAATAGGAGAAAGTCAATATGTTTACTTTCATTATGTGATTTCACATTTTTATGAACAACGGACAAAGTTATAATCCGATTACAATGAAATTCAATAGCAGCCTATGACGCAACTAGACTTTTCATTTGACACGAATTTTGTAAAAATCGGTTCAGCCATCTTTGAGAAAAATGAGTGAGTTTAAACAACTTCAGAATAATTTTTCTTTACATAACTTTTGAACCATATGTTCAATCATAACGAAACTTAAAAGTTAAGGGTTTTGGAGACAGCCCGATCATTTGAAACCAGTTTTATTGAAAACGGTTGTGTGGTTTCTGAGATATTGATGTTTCGTGATTTTTACATTTTGATACATAACCTCTAAACTAAAAATTCGATTACAATGAAATTCAATAGCAACCTATGGCGCAACTAGACCTTTCATTTGCAATTAATTTTATGAAAATCGGTCCAGTCATCTTTGAGAAAAGTGAGCGAGAAAAAAAAGTTGCACATACACACACACATACACACATACATACATACATACAGAAAATGCTCAGTTCGTCAAAAGGGGTCGAGTGGTATATGACATTCGTCCATTGGGACCACTCTTATACCTTTGGTTTTTCCAGTGATTGCTATACCTTTCTAGGAGAAAGGCAAAAAGCGTTCATCCAGTTTTTTTTTCGCGCAACCATCCACATCGTAGCAGCAGTATCAGAAGATATATAAGAAGAGAATAAATAGTTGGTAGCATAGCAGCAGAGTAATTTTCCTGGATTCTTCTTTCTTTGGAACTGAGCAAAATACAAATCCCCCAGTTCATTTCACGACTAAAAAAAGTTAATTTTTGAGCCAATTGCAAACTCCGTTCCCCTGTGGTGTTTACGGTCCACCACAAGACGTTTCAACGCGAATATCAATTTGGTCCTTCGAACCGGATCACGAGCAAAACCCGTGCTGCGTTATTTTCTTACCAAAAGAGAATTGAAGACGCAGTCGCTCTGTGCTATCAACTCGCCCGTAGGTAGACAAACCTGCTACAGCAACTGCGATTGTGGCTAGAGCGTGAAAGCAAAAGTAAACGTGTTTGAACGTGTTTGCGCGCGTTCGAAGTAATCTTTTCGAGTAATGCCCGTAATGCATTCGCCGTCGCGTTCGGAAAACGCTGATAGTGACGGATCTGCGTCGTTTCACGGATTCGAAGAAGGAATTACTATGAATCTCAACAACGAGAATAAATATTGTGTTTTGTGCCGTCAGCATACACTTATCACTAATTCTAATATCCCAATATTGGCACAATTAAATGTGCTGTCGAAAAATTTGTCTGCTGTATATTCGGAGTACAGTGGATTTCACAGTAAGGTATCAGCCAGTTGGATCAGCAAGAAGAGGAGTATGCTGGGTTCAAGAGATGATGTGTGCAATGCCGCACACATACATACAACAATACATACTATAACAACATACAATACATACAACAATACATACACACACATACAATGATGTGTGCAATGCCGTAGAAGAGTTACTTTTGGCAGCAAAGAATACAGCGGTGCCAGAGTTTCCAATAAACCAACCAGCTCAACCAGTTATTTAACTATTATTCAACAGCAACCACTAAAGATACCAATTCCAACATTTGACGGAAGTTACGCCGCATGGTCGAAGCTTAAGGCTATTTTTAATGATCTGATGGCAGATTCCGGTGATACAGACGCAATTAAGCTATATCATCTTGATAAAGCGCTCATTGAAAATGCCACCGGAGCTCTGGATGCTACAATTCTGAGTGAAGGTAAATACAAACAAGCCAGGTATATACTTATGGATCGCTACAACAAGCGTGCAATCATCGACTCATTACCGCGGATTGTTATCCTTGAAAAGAATGTCATCACCTTTGTAAAAGGAACTACGTGCCCTCGTGAGTGAAGCGACCAATCATATCGAAAGCCTTCGTTATCTTGGTCAAGAAATTACCGGCACTGCAGAGCATTTTTTCGCCCAGAAGAACGAGAATCTAGATCCAATGTTTCTGCTCCTGTTGAAATGGCAAATCAGATATCGGCGCTAGTGGAGGTCTTCGACAAAAACAATCAACCGCATCTGTGTCGTGTTCTGTTGAACAGTGGTTCTCAGGTGAATTTCGTAACGGAAGAAATGGCCAACCGCCTAGGCCTCCTTAAGACACCAGCCAACGTTTCTATCATGAGTATCAATGCTTTACGTACCCACGCCCATGATAAGGTGACAATACAGTTCCGTTCCCGCGTGTCTGCTTACCACGCCGAGCTAGAATGTCTAGTTACCCCGAGAATAACAGGCATAATCCCGACCTACAAAGTTGACATCTTGCAATGGATGATCCCTGACGGAATAATGCTAGCCGATTGTGAGTTCCATACACCCGACAAAGTTGATTTGCTTATTGGTGGAGAACTATTTTTCGACATCCTCAAACCGAGTTTGATTTATTTTGCCGATGGATTACCACAGTTACGAGACACTCACTTCGGATGGGTTGTAGCTGGTGTCGTCGTTGATCTGCAAGTAGTCAACGTGTCCCTCCAGTATTCGCACCCAACCGTCGAAGACATCGACAGTTTTGGCAAACAGAAGAAGTACCTAGCGTTCCAAAAATGTCAACAGCCGAGATAGCATGTGAGGCACATTTTATTTCCACCTACCAACGTAATGAAACAGGAAGATTTATTGTCAAGCTACCATTCAAGAATAATCTTTCCCAGCTGGGTAATTGTCGTTCCCTGGCCTTTAAGCGATTTCTCATGCTGGAGAAACGATTGATTCGAAACCCTGAGCTGCAAACCCAGTACGTGAATTTCATCCGGGTATGAGTGTTTAGATCATTGTCGTGAAGTGGCCGAATCGGAGGACGTACCAAACCAACAAATGTATGACCTTCCGCACCATTGAGTACTGCGGCCGTCCAGCTCGAGCACGAAATGCCGTGTCGTGTTCGACGCAAGCACAAAATCTTCACCATTGGAACTTTTCCTTAATGATGTACTCCAGCTCGGCCCAGTATTACAAAACAACTTATACCATATCGTGCTACGATTTCGTACATTTAGAGTGGCCTTCACCGCGGACATTTCAAAAATGTACCGTCAGATACTCGCAGCTCCATCGGACCGTCGGTTTTTTAAAAATTTTCTGGAGAGAAAAGCCGTCGTTACCTTTGCGCGTGTTAGAATTGTGCACTGTCACGTACGGCACGGCATCGGAACCGTACCAAGCAACAAGATGTTTACTGCAACTCGCCGAAGAGGATGGTAAAGAATTTCCTATTGCTACGCGCATAGTGAAGAAAGAGACGTACATGGATGATGTACTCTCGGGTGCAGACTCTGTGGAGCAGGCCCTTGAAGCGCAGAACCAGTTGAAACAACTTCTTCACCAGGGAGGTTTTCCTATACATGAGTTGTGCTCCAACTCGCTAGAATTCCTCGAGCACATACCGGTCGATGGGCAGGAGAAAATTAATGCTTCCGAAAACCGTGGTGTGAATTTAGCTATCAAAGTGCTCGGATTGCGTTGGAATTCTACCCCAGATACACTATCCATCGCAAATCATACGAATCCATCGGTCCCAAAACCTCTGACGAAACGAATATTGTATTCGGAAATCGCTAAGTTCATTGATCTCCTCGGCCTGGTGTCACCGGTAATAGTGAAGGCTAAACTTTTAGCGCAGCAACAGTGACAAGCTAAGATTGGATGGGATGATCCTGTAAACGACACCATAAAGGAACAGTGGCAAGAGTTACAAAGCTCATTGGTTCATCAAAATGACATCGAGATTTCGAGATGCGTGCTCTCTGACAATGCGGTGTCCTATGACGTACATGGCTTTTCAGATGCCTCTGCAGTAGCATATAGGGCATGCGTTTACCTTCGAAGTCTATTTGCCGATGGGTCGGCTTCGCTTTGTCTTCTAACCAGTAAATCAAAACTGGCCCCCTTGGATGAACTCTCCATTCCGCGAAAGGAACTGTGTGCCGCTTTATTGCTATCCAAACTAGTGCAGAAGGTGTTACCAGCTTTAACGATGAGAATCCAGGAAACAGTACTGTGGTCTGACAGTACGATCGTTTTGGCATGGATTGAAAAACCACTGAATCAACTACAACAGTACGTGCGCAATAGAATCGCTTTGATTCAAGAGCAGACTAGTGAGCATCGATGGAAGCATGTCAGATCGCAGCAAAATCCAGTCGATATTATTACCCGAGGCCAACTTCCCGAGTTTCTCCAGAACAATCAGCTCTGGTGGAACGGTCCCGAATATCTGAATATGGAAAATTATGAAGTAGACGTGCCCGAACCTATGCCCGATGAAGAGCTACCAGAACTTAAATCCATGGTGACAGTGTCAAACGATGATGGTTTGTGTGCCTATTTCCACAAGCAAAGTAGTTCCGCAAAATTCAACGAGTCGTGGATACGTTTTGCGTTTCGCTAAGAATTGTAAAAAAAGGCGTTCCGAACGTGAGCTTAGGGCTCATTTATCCGTCAGTGAGCTACGCCAATCCACGGAAACCATTGCATATGTCGTACAATAGTTCCATTTTGCCGGAAACTTGGGAATTTACGCCCGGTTTACGTCAATAGGCTTCTCCGCGTGGGTGGTCGGTTGGACCTTTCGAGAACCGTCATCCTATAATATTGCCGGATAAGGATCCGGTGGTGCGGCTGCTAGTGCAACAGATGAACATCGAGTTACTCCACGTAGGACAAACTGGACTTTTGAATGCCATGAGACAGCGATATTGGCTTCTAAAAGCAAGATCTACCATTCGTTTCATCACCCGTCGTTGCGTCAGATGTTTCCGGACCAATCCTACCACCACCAGTCAGCTAATGGGAAACCTGCCAGAGTTGAGAGTAGTACCTTCCCCTCCGTTCGCTGTAACAGGTGTCGACTATGCCGGGCCCTTTTGGACGAAACAAGGATCGCGTCGACCTGCAATAGTGAAATCCTACGTAGCAGTGTACGTTTGTATGACGTTTAAGGCCGTTCACCTGGAAGCCGTATCCGATTTGAGCACCGAAGCTTTCCTGGCTTCTCTTCGACGACTGATAGCTCGACGGGGAATAATTCGTGAGTTGTACTCGGATAATGCTACTAATTTCCGAGGCGCCAACCATGAATTGAGAGCATTGTACCAGCAATTCCATAATCAACAATTCGTTGAGTCGATTCAGTCTTTTTCTAGCAGCCGTGAAGTCGAGTGGCACTTCATCCTACCAGATGTTCCTGAATTTGACGGTTTGTGGGAAGCGGCGGTGAAATCATGCAAAGCTCATCTAAAACGTATTGTCTCCAATGATCCAGCAAATCCACTAGTGATCACGCCAGCTCACTACCTCATCGGCCGACCACTTACAGCTCCCGCTGAACCATCCTTAGAAAATGTCAAGGTTTCTCGTTTGGGCCGCTGGCAGCATCTCCAGCTTCTCCGTGAACAATTTTGGCGTGCTTGGAGCCGAGACTATTTGAACACTCTACAACCCAGGAAAAAATACCTACGAGAGATGCCCAACGTTCGTGTCGGCATGATTGTGCTACTGCATGATCGAAAACAAACTCCTCTCAATTGGAAACTAGGTCGCATCGAAGAAGTCTACCCTGGCGATGATGAGCTTCAACGAGCAGTAGATGTCTTCTCTAACGGTCATCATTTTCGACGTTCAATCAACAAGGTTCCAATTCTACCAATTGAGGACAACCAATTAGTTGGAAACTCCGACGATCGCCGAGTTCCACAACCGGGGGAGGATGTTCCGTTTCCCCACCAGAACTAACTACGACCAATCAGCATCGAGCAGCATCTATGCGAGCCACTGCAGCTGCTATACAAGAACTCTCTGAAAGAGAAAGCGTTCATTCAGTTTTTTATCGCGCAACCATTCACATCGTAGCAGAAGATATATAAGAAGAGAATAAATAGTTGGTAGCATAGCAGCAGAGTTGTTTTCCTGGATTCTTCTTCCTTTGGAGCTGAGCAAAAGGCAATTCCCCCAGTTCTTATCAGGACTAATAAGAGTTAATTTTTGAGCCAATTGCAAACTCCGTCCACCACAAGACGTTCCAGTGCGCAAACAACAGGTGTTCGTGCATAACGAAACTATCAGACGTCATCGTTCATCAGCCCCCAACCCCGACTGCTAGAAAAATTATTCTAGAGAACCGGTTCAAGCAGTGCTACCAACCAATCTTCTGTGGTGTTTACAGTCCAACACAAGACGTTCCAGTGCGAACACAACAGGTGTTCGTGCATAACGAAACCATCAGACGTCATCGTTCATCAGCCCCCAATTACAACCCTGACAGCTAGAAAAATTATTCTAGAGAACCGGTTCAAGCAGTGCTACCAACCAGTTCGCCCATCTATTGCTTCCGGACTCTAGGATATATAAACAACGTCAACAGTCAGTGCGGTCTCTTCTCAACGTTCGTCAACAGCAAGCAGTCCAATCACGAATTACAAAATTATAGTTGTTATCGTAGTTGTAGTTAAATTTAATTGATACAGTAAATTTACTGAGTGAAATAGGTTAATTTAATTACCTGCACACTGCATTATTCATCGATAATCTGAAAGGAAGAAAGTGTTGCGATTAGACTCACCTGATTGAGTGCTAATACTTACCTGTGAGTGAAACGGTGATTTTCTGGTCTTCTGCTGCTTACCTGAGCAATCGACATTTGGTCTTTCGAGCCGGAATTACGTGAACTCCGTAATCCGCACCGTTTCTGATCATCGTTTCGTCGCCATTCCTGCTTTGGAGCGTCGTAAATTCACCATCGCGATTGTTGCTGTTTGATGCTGTTTGCTACTGTTTGCTGTGCCGCCATCGCATAATCTGAGCACACCTTTACTCGCTTTAATCAAAAACGTGGATACGGAAAGGAACTTACTGTTGGAATAAATTCAAGGCATTTTCTGCCTGTTCTCAGAAAATTGGCATTCCAAAAGTTTTACTGGTGTCGTTTGTGCGAAGCTAAAATTCATCTTCCCGCTGCTACTCACATTCATCTGCTGGTTACTGCTACAACCCGTGGGCGTCTAGAAGGGACATCGATTGCTGTTATTATGATTTTCAAGGCATTTTTTTGCCTTTAGAAGGTGATTAGGGTTCCAAATTTCGTCATACGTCTCGTTTGCGCTACGCGGTCTTCTGTTTTTCAGACTTCAACTAAAATGGCTGCCGAACGTCGCCTCAAAATGCTGAAACTGCGTCAAAGAAGCCTACTTTCATCTTTCAACGCCATCAAGGCGTTTGTAGACGAGTACGACGGGGAACGCGATGCCAACGAAGTGCCAGTTCGATTAAAGAGCATCATCAAACTTTGTGCGGACATTAATACGATTCAGGCTGAGCTCGAAACGCTAGACGAATCCAACCTAGATGAACAACTTAAGCAGCGGACGGAGTACGAGTCAGCCTACTATCGAGTCAAGGGCTTCCTTTTGGCTAACAATAAATCCAACAGTGTGAATGTCTCAGCTTCTTCAGCCAGCCATATCCTTCAATCATCCTCGCACGTTCGTCATTCTGACGTAAAACTTCCGGTTTTCGATGGTAATCTTGATTCTTGGTTAAATTTTCACGACTTATACGTGTCGCTAGTAAATTCGTCGGCGGACATATCCACCATTCAGAAATTCTACTACTTACGGTCGTCGTTGTCAGGTGAAGCGCTAGAACTGGAACAAACGATCCCTTTAAGCGCAAATAACTACACGGTGGCTTGGGATTTACTCGTTGACCATTTTCAAAATACGGCGCGCTTGAAACAGTCCTACGTAGATTCACTTTTTGATTTTCCGCTGCTAAAACGGGAGTGTGCTTCAGAATTGAATCCAACGCACGAGTCCCGATTTCAACGCCATCTACCAGCTACCAGTCGACTTCTGCTATATCCGCTACCATCAGTGAACCTTCCAGCTCACCTCGGTTGGACAAGGACAACGGACAATCCTTCTCTCTACAGCCATTATCATCGTCGTCGACGACAATGGATTCGAACACGCAGCACGGGCATTGCTGGACTCTGGAAGTGAGTGCTGCTTCATTACTGAATCGTTTTCTCAGCGAATCATGGCGCAACGGAAGAAGGTTCACTTACCGATTGCCGGCATTGGTCAGTCCTCAGCGCATGCCCGCCAGATACTCCTCACTACGGTTCGGTCCATCTTTGGCAAGTATACATACACTCTCGATTTTCTTGTTCTGCCGAAGGTTACCATCGACATGCCATCCGCTTCCGTTGACGTCGCATCCTGGGAGATTCCACCTGGTGTTCAACTGGCTGATCCGTCATTCCACCGCACCACTCCGGTCGGCCTGGTTTTGGGTGCAGAAATCTTCTTCGATTTGTTTAAGATCGCTGGCAGAATTTCTCTAGGTGAAGACCTGCCTTTTCTCGTCAATTCTGTTTTCGGCTGGGTTGTGTCCGGAAAGTCCACCCACAACCGTCGTACTGTTCCTGTTACCGCTAACTTTGCCACTATGCCCAACCTACAGGTATTGATGGAGAAATTCTGGTCCATCGAAGAAGACAACGCTGATCCCTGCTACTCGGTAGAAGAAGCAGCCTGCGAAGAACACTTTCGCCAGACAGTAACCCGAATTGCCGACGGTCGATATGTAGTTCGACTGCCACTCAAGCAGGATATTCTCTCCAAGCTCAACGACAACCGTCGCTCCGCTCTTCACCGCTTTCATCAACTAGAAGCTCGTCTAGTGCGCAACCCAGGTTTGCAACACCAATATTGTGCCTTCGTGGAGGAATACCATGCGCTAGGGCACATGCAGCGTGTGCCCGACTACGAAGAGCCTCCAACACCGTGCTATTATCTTCCGCATCATGCTGTAGTACGTGAAGATAGCACAACGACCAAACTACGGGTCGTTTTCGATGCATCGTGCAAGACACCCAATGGCCCGTCGTTTAACGACGCACTCATGGTGGGCCCCACCGTCCAAGACCTCCGCTCAATCATAATGCGTTCCCGAACTCATCAAGTGATGCTGATCGCCGATATCAAGCAGATGTACCGCCAAGTCCTGGTAGACGACCGGGATACACCTTTGCAGCGCATTGTGTGGAGACCCTCGCCCGATAGTCCGACTGAAACCTACGAACTAAAAACAATAACCTACGGTACTGCCAGCGCTCCGTTTCTTGCAACTCGTATTCTACAGCAGCTTGCTGATGACGAGTGTAACGAGTTTCCTGAAGCAGCCAAGGTTCTGCGCAAGGACTTTTACGTAGACGATCTCTTCTCTGGTGGTAGCGACGTAACTGAGACGAAAGCATTGCTCAACCAACTCAGGGTGCTTCTGCTAAAGGGCGGATTGGAACCCCATAAATGGGCATCCAATAAACTAGCAGTGCTAGAAGAGGCGCCACCAGCAGAACGTGCCTTGCAGGAAACTTTCGACTTCGACAAGGATCAGTGCATTAAAACCCTCGGCTTGCACTGGGAACCGTCATCCGACCAACTCCGGTATAAAATACATCCCGTCAATACGGCTGCGGATTCGCCAATAAGCAAACGGATTGCGCTCTCCTACATAGCAAAATTCTTCGATCCGCTTGGCCTCGTTGGCCCAGTAGTAACGAAGGCCAAAATCTTTATGCAGACACTTTGGACCTTGAAAGACGACGACGGCAATCCTTGGGAATGGGACAGTGCTCTCACACCAGCAATAAAGGACCGCTGGCACGCCTATCAATCGCAACTTACTCTACTCAACGAACTTCGCATCAACCGTTGCATCCTGCTTCCGAACTCTACCAGCATGCAGCTGCACTTTTTCTCCGACGCATCAGAACACGCATATGGCGTGTGTGTCTATGTACGTTCCACAGATGCATACGGTAACGTCAAAGTATCGCTACCAACGGCCAAATCCAAAGTGGTCCGATAAAAACCAAAACAAGCATTCCCAGACTAGAACTGTGTGGGGCAAAATCTTCAGCGGAGCTGTATCAAAGAGTGAAATCGTCTCTAGGGATTGTGGCAGAATGCTTCTTCTGGGTGGATTCTACAATCGTACTTTGTTGGCTCAACGCATCACCTTCCACCTGGACAACTTTCGTGGCAAATCGTGTGTCACTAATCCAGAACGTCACCCAAAACTGTTTATGGAAACATGTAGCCGGGCAGGAAAATCCAGCCGATCACATCTCTAGAGGCATACCTGCTGAAACTTTACTAAAATGCGACCTGTGGTGGCACGGACCGCTGTGGTTAAAACGCGACCGCTGCGAATGGCCAATTAATCATTTCACGACAGTAGTCAGAGCCCTGAAGTTACCGTCGAGCAACGCAAAACACCAGCTGCAGTAATTTCCGCTACCATTAGGCCATCCTTCGTCGACCAACTCGTGTCCAAGTTCTCCAGTCTTGATCGGGTGGTCCGCGTCGTCGCTTACTGTCGGCGATTTGCAAACAATTGCCGCCTAGTACCAGTAGCACGCCATATCGTTCCCTAACAGACAACAGACGAGTGGAAGGTAGCAGAGGGTACAATCGTCCGACTGGTTCAACAGCAAACATTCAGCAAAGAGCAAAGGGCTCTTCAAAGGGTCACCGAAATCGCGGCTTCGATGGTTCCACCCTTTTTTAGATGCAACAAACCTGTTACGCATCGGCGGACGACTGGCTTCACACCATCTTTCAATATTGCTTGTTCGTCACCATCATGAGAAACATATGCATGCAGCGCCGCAGTTGCTACTGAACGTCATTCGCTTACGATACTGGATCATAGGGGCCAGGAATCTCGTCAAAAAGGTCGTTCAGCAATGCATCATTTGCTTCAGAGCTCGTCCAAAACTATTGGAACAGTTTATGGCAGAGTTACCAGCTTCCCGAGTAACAGTTTCCCGACCGTTCTCTACAACCGGCGTCGATTATTGGGGACCAATTCTGCTGAAACCAGCGCATCGGCGCTCAGCTGCTCCCAAGGCATACGTAGCAGTTTTTGTGTGCTTCGCAACGAAGGCTGTTCACCTGGAATTGGTATCCGTCCTCAGCACAGCAAAATTCATCGAAGCACTTCGAAGATTCGTTTCTCGTCGCGGTTCATGTGTCGAAATGTACAGCGACAACGGCCGAAATTCCCTCTGAGCATCCAATGAGCTCAAACAACTCGTCCGTAGCAGCAGTCATGAAAGGGCAGTCGCACAAGAATGCACAGGTAATGGCATCCGTTGGCACTTCAGCCAGCCAAGAACATCGCACTTCGGCGGCTTATGGGAAGCTGCAATTGCATCCGCTCAGAAACATTTCGTTCGTGTGCTGGGTACGCAAACACTGGCATACGACTCGATGACAACATTACTGGCACAAATTGAATGCTGTCTAAATTCCCGTCCGCTTGTGGCACTTTCCGACGATCCATCTGACTTGGAATCACTTACCATAGGTCACTTTTTCACCGGTACAGCGTTAAAATCCGTCCCAGACATCAACCTCTCCGACATCCCGTTCAACCGACTTCGACAGTGGCAGCAAACGCAGAAACTATTTCAGCAGCTCTGGAAACGATGGTATCTTGAGTACCCCTCTACGTTTCAAACTCGCACTAAGTGGTGCAATCAACCGATACAAATTGAAACTGGACGTTTGGCTATTATCAAAGACGAAAATACTCCACCAATCAGCTGGCCGACTGGACGAATCATCAAACTGCACCCTGGCACCGACGGAACAACTCGTGTGGTAACGTTGCAAACGCTGAAGGGTGAATTTACCAGGCCGGTATCCAAAATTTGCTTGTTGCCGATACCACCAGCAGAAAAGCTTTCGCCACAATGTAAACAAGCCGAGTCAGCATAACATCCAGAAACGTTCCTGTTTTCCACCGCCTAGAAACATACTTACCTGTTGGAATCTTCAGCACCTGAAATTCAATTATTTATGGGCCCTTTATCAAGGGGGACAAGGTGAAAACCTGTCCAAACCTTAATTTTCCAAAAATCCCGCTACCGGGTCTTTTCTTTGCTTATTTTCATGTGACATCCTGCAACTAACAACATCATCACAATCATCGATCGAGTGACGTTGCGCAACAAGGATGCCAGCTTCAAAGATTATGTCTACACGCTACGACGTCTTCACTCATTCGAGAGTAATTTTCACCCAGTCATCGAAGCATCGAAGCGCCACTAGGAGGAATAATTTAGGTTTTGATTTGTTTTGCATCGGACGATTACTTTGCCTGTTATGTTTAAAAATGTGAAATCCAGCTATGAATAGGAACATATTTCGAAGACTACTTGGACTCACTCAATTTGCTCAGAGATGGCTGACCCGATTTCCACAAAATTAGTGTCAAATGAAAAGTCTAGCTGCCTCATAACCCCCTATTGAATTTTACTGTAATCGAACTGTAACTTCGTCTGTAATGTACCGAAATGTGAAAATCTTGAAACTTCATTATCTCAGAAACTACACAACCGATTTGATCAACATTATTATCAGATGAGCGGACTAGTTAAGCGTTAACTGATGAATTATGATTGAACATGTGGTTTCAAAATTTGGTTGCCTTATATGTTCCCATTTCATTTGATTATAATCGAACTTAAGCAACCGTTATGTATTAAATTGTTAATAAAACAACGAAAGTCTATTATCTCAAAGATTACATGACTTATTTGAACATAACTAGTGTCATGCGAAGGAGTCATCTCTCAAACTTACAAATAACAAACTTCATAACAATTTGATATGTGTCTCAAATATTATGGAAAGAAAAGAAATTCAAAGACTATTTGAAACTATACTCGCTTTGATCGATATATGTGGCCTCAACATAATTTATATGTGGCGTTGTACTATTTGAACGTTCCAAATTCATTGATTCCTTGCGATGTGTTTAAAGTCTGCAAATGCACGACGAATCGGCCATAGGATATGATCAAAGTCAAATAACAAATCGTTTGAAATGATTGGTATTATCGAAATGACAACATCCTCGATTTTTGGCTTCTGTACATCGCCTTAATTCTGAATATATTCATATTAGGTGGTATTCGGTCATTTTCAGCAGATTTTCTGGCATCAATCTAATGCCGGAAATACTTATATTGGGAAGTATTTAGTTATTTTGGTTGTTTTCCAGAAACTAACAGTGGTCGTCTTTAAATTCAAAGTGGTGTCGAGGGTCAATGTTTGGTTTCTATGCATCATCTCGATTACGGAAATATCCATGTTGAGTATTATTTGGTCATTTTCGACTATTTCCTATAAGTTGCCATTTAGCGATTCAAAATAGTGCCTGAGGTCAATTGTTAGCTCATTGCATCATTCTGGTTAAAGAGATACTCATATTAGATAGTATTTGGTTATTTTAGGCTGTTTTTCACAAACCGAAAGTCGTCATCTTGGATTTCAAAATGGTATTTAAGATAATTTCTGGCCTCTGAGCGTCATTCTGGTTGAAGAAACACCCATATTGGGTGTAATTCGATCATTTTCTGCTGTTTCCCAGGAACCGGAAGTCGCCAACCTAGAATCCAAAATGGGGTCTGTGGTCGATTTCATCTGCTGTGTATCATTCTAGATCCGGAGATACTCATGTTAGACGGAAATCGTCCATTTTTGGCTGTTTTCCAGAAACCGGAAGGTGCCATCTTACAATCTAAAATGTTGCCTGAGGTCGATTATGGAACATATTTGTTACCACTAAAAACATTCACCTGCCAAATATGGTCCCATTTAGTTGATTAGTTCGCGAGATGTGCAGAAATTTGTGCTTCCATAAGAGGGAGGGGCGTCGAACCATTATGGACATATTTATTACCCTTCAAAACATCCACATGCCAAATTCGGTTTCATTTGCTTGGTTTGTTCTTGAGTTGTGCAGAAATGTATGTTTAATTTGTATTGGACCCCTCCTTTCCAAAAGAGGGAGGGGTCTCCAACTATCATAGGAACCTCTATCGGGACCAAAAACCCCTACATACAAATTTTCACGTCGATCGATTCGGTAGTTTTCGAGCCTATATGGATCAAACAGACAGACAGACCGGACTACAGTTTCATATGTATAGATTGCAACATTAATATTTTAGAACCTAAAGAGTGAATATACGTCTATTGGATTGAAGCGTTCATGTAAATATATTTTTACAAATAAAAGTTTGAATGAGAGAAAGGCTGGGTCTGACCGCTAGGTGGATTAATTTAGGTTTTTAACTTTATTATTACTTATTTTCTGGTGTTCACCGACTTTGTTAGATTCAGTTTTAAAATTGATTTATATTTGTGTTGTTTCATTCGGGCTTCAATACAATTTTATTGCTGCTTAGAAACAATATTTGCCTTTTCGAGCTAAATAAGAAGCTTGTTTTATGTTTTCTGAATCCGCCTTCTAAATTTCAGAATTTTCAACAAAAATCTTTATCAAAAATTGATTTTTTCTAGTGGAGAAAAATCAGTTTTTACAATAAACAATGAACTTCAAACTCTTATTACTAATCAACTATATGCATAATTAACACTAAATGCATTGCATATTAAACATCAATCTATTCTCTAATAATGCTGAATAGCTTCGTCGTGCAAATTTTTGCTTATTTTCCGTCGGTCTATTCCCGCCACTATTGTGTCAATCGCCAACACCCGGGAATGCGACTTCAACTAGGGTCCTAACTAACGACCCGTTGGTTATCGGACCGGCGCCAACGGCTTCACTTTCCCATGCGATATAAGAACCCAGAGATTTTTCTCCTCAGAAAATCTCCGGAGGATTGAATTTAGATCTGTTTTGGTTGATTGTGAGTGGATGTATCACTCGACTCAGCTCGACGAGCTGAGCATTTTCAGTATGTATGTGTGTATGTGCAGATTTTTATTCTCACTCACTTTTCTCAGACATGGCTGGACCGATTTTCATGAAATTAATTGCAAATTGAAGGTCTTTTTGTCCCATAAGACCCTATTCAATTTCATTGCAATCGGACTAATAGTTTAGAGGTTATGTATCAAAATGTAAAAATCATGAAACATCATTATCTCTGAAACCACACAACCGATTTGAACAAAATTAGTTTCTAATGAACGGGCTACCTGAAAAACCCTTAACTTTTGAATTTTATAAAGATTGAATTGGTGGTTCAAAAGTTATGAAAAGAAACGTGTTCTGAAGATTGTTTAATCTCACTCATGTTTCTCAGAGATGGCTGGACCGATTTTCATAAAATTAGTGTCAAATGGAAGGTCTAATTGCCCCATAAGACCCTATTGATTTGTTTTGCAGTCGGACTATTGCTTTGCCTGTTATGTTTAAAAATGTGAAATCTAGCTATGAAAAAGAACATATTCCGAACACTACTTGGACTCACTCACTTTTCTCAGAGATGGCCGACCCGATTTCCACAAAATTAGTGTCAAATGAATGGTCTAGCTGCCTCAGAAGACCCTATTGAATTTTACTGTAATCGAACTGTAACTTCATTTGTAATGTGCCGACTTGTGAAATCACGAAACTTCATTATCGCAGAAACTACACAACCGATTTGATTGTTATTATCAGGTTATGAGCGGGCTAGTTAAGGGTTAACTGATGAATTATGATTGAACACGTGGTTTCAAAGTTTGGCTGCCCTATACGTTCCCATTTCATTTTTATAATCGAACTTAAGCAACCGTCGTGTATGAAATTGGTAATAAAACTACGAAAGTCTATTATGTCAAAGATTACATGACTTATTTGAACATAACTAGTGTCATACGAACGAGTCAACCCTCAAACTTACAAAAAACAAACTTCATCACAATTTGATAAGTATGTGGCTCAAAAGTTATGGAAAGAAAAAAAATTCAAAAACTATTTGAAACTATACCTGCTTCGATCGATATATGTGATTCAACACAATTAAAATGTGGTGTCGTACTATTTGAACGTTCCAAATTCATTGATTCCTTGCGATGTGTTCAAAGTCTGCAAATGCACGACGAATCGGCCATAGGATATGATCAAAGTCAAATAACAAATCGTTTGAAATGATTGGTTTCATCAAAATGACAACATCCTAGACTTTTGGCTTCTGTACATCGCCTCAATTCTGAATATATTCATATTGGGTGGTATTCGGTCATTTTCAGCAGATTTCCTGGCATCAATCTGACACAGGAAATACCCATATTGGGAGGTATTTAGTTATTTGGTTGTTTTCCAGAAACTGAAAGTGGTCGTCTTTAAATTCAAAATGGTGTCCAAGGTTAATGTTCGGTTTCTATGCATCATCCCGATTACGGAAATATCCATATTGAGTATTATTCGGCCATTTTCGACTGTTTCCTAGAAGTTGCCATTTAGCAATTTAAAATGGTGCCTGAGGTCAATTGTTAGCTCATTGCATCATTCTGGTTCCAGAGACACTCATATTGGATGGTATTTGGTTATTTTAGGCTTTTTCACAAACCGGAAGTCGCCGTCTTGGGTTTCAAAATGGTATTTAAGATAATTTCTGGCCTCTGAGCGTCATTCTGGTTGAAGAAACAGCCATATCGGGTGTAGTTCGATCATTTTCGGCTGTTTCCCAGGAGCCAAAAGCCATCCAAGGAGCCATCCAGAAGCCAAAATGGAGTCTGTGGTCGATTTCAGTTGCTGTGTATTATTCTAGACCCGGAGATACTCATGTTAGACGGAAATCGGCCATTTTTGGCTGTTTTCCAGAAACCAGATGGCAACACAATTCATAATGGTGTCTGAGGTTAGCTTCATTCTGAGGTTAGCAACACTCTGGCTCCGGGGATACTCATATTTGGTCATTTTCAGCTGATTTTCTGAAACCGGAAGTCGCCATCTTAGAATTCAAAATGGTATCTGTGGTCGATTTGAGCTCCTGTGTATCATTTTAGATCCGGATATTATTATATTGGGTGGAAATCGGCCATTTTTGGTTGTTTTCCAGAAACCGGAATTTGCCCTCTTACAATCCAAAATGTTGCCTGAGGTCGATTATGGAACATATTTGTTACCTCTAAAAGCATTCTCATACCAAATTTGGTGGTATTTTCTTGATTGGTTCTTGAGCTGTGCGAAATTTGTGTTTCATTTGTATGGGACCCCTCCCTTATAGAAAAGGGAGGGGTGTCAAGCCATTATTCACATATTTGTTACCTCTAAAAATATTCACCTGCCAAATTTGGTTCCTTTTAGTTGATTAGTTCTCGAGATGTGTAGAAATTTGTGTTTAATTTGTATAGTTCCCCTACCTTCCAAAAGAAGGAGGGGTGTCAAAGCATTATGGACATATTATTTACCACTAAAAACATTTACCTGCCAAATTTGGTTCCATTTAGTTGATTAGTTCTCAAGATGTGCAGAAATTTGTGTTTCATGTGTATGTAACCCCTTCCTTTCAGAAAAGGGAGGGGCGTCCAACTATTATGGAGATATTTGTTACTCCTAAAAACATCCACATGCCAAATTCGGTTTTACTTGCTTGGTTTGTTCTTGAGTTGTGCAGAAATTTATGTTTCATTTGTATAGGACCCCTCCCTTCCAGAAGAGGGAGGGGTCTTAAACTATCATAGGAACCTTTATCGGCACCAAAAATCCCTACATACAAATTTTCACGTCGATCGGTTCGGTAGTTTTTGAGCCTTATTCAGACAGACCGGACTGCATTTTTATATGTATAAATTACAACATCAATTTTTTAGAACCTAAAGAGTGAGTATACATTCATTGGATTGAAGCGTTCGTCTAAATCTATATTTACAAATAATAAGTTTGAATGAGAAAGGCTAGGTCTGACCGCTAGGTGGATTAATTTAGGTTTTATCATAGTTTAGTTTTTGCCTATTTCAAGTTAACATATAAAGCCTGATTGGAATCATTCTTGACTTCTCTGGCCTTCAAAATATTTTTTAGTAATTTGAAGTTTCAACATTCCCTGGGCTTTGTAAGTTTTTGTTGGCGATTTGTAACCTAAAATTCGAATCTTGTTTCATCAAATAAGTTATTATCATTATTATCAATTTTAACAAAAATTATGAATAATTTGGTACATAACTTTGAAACATACTCAGACATAAATAACATCAGACGCTGATCCTGTAAAGTGGTGATTGTTTTGATGTTTAATCGGCACTTACTATTAAAGTCCTAATCAGTGTGAATGAGTAGGAAGACAACTTAGAAAAAAAAAATGGCAGCCAACTGTTAGTGCACAGAACAATTGCGGGGCTAGCGCTAGGATCCTATTGACTATAACGGTCGTCTTTTTTAGCCGAGAATCAAACATATGACGACTGGCTTGTTACTCCAGCATCTTACCCTGAGACCAACTAAATAGTTCCTTGTGTGTTCCAGTGTTTGTGAGATGGCAGAAAATGTATAGCGCGTTGAACTGATACAACAGATCCCACGCATGTAGTAAATGAAAAATAATGTTCAAAATAAACATGATAAATTTCCCGGTTTAGTATGAAATTCCCGGGTTTTTCCCGGTTTTCCAGGTTCATTCAACCGGGAAATTGCTCGTCGTACATATGGCCGCCATAATGGACTTATCCGCAACCCAGTTGCCGTTTCCGGGAGGGACGCGGTAGGGGTCCGATATGATGGCGATGTCTGATAACGACTCAGTGGCTGCTTGGTGTAGCAGCTGCTGGGCCGCAAAGCAATGGTTCAGGTTTAGTTGCGTCACCCTTACGCCCGTGGTTTCACAGCTGGCTTACCGGCTGGGCATCTGGGGCCTCCCATAAAGTGTTTGGCGTCCCGTTTCCCGGAACATACCATACACTTGGGAGATTCCCGCAGTCCTTTGCTTTATGGCCTGCACCTCCACATCGCCTGCACAACTGGCTCCTATCGCGGGTACCTTGCAGGTCCAGGACTTATGTCCTCCCTCAAAGCACCGGAAGCAAATGTCCGGTTGCTGTAATATACTCAGAGGGCATACAGACCAGCCGACCTTCAACTTACTTTCTTTCAGGGCCAGGTTAGCGTCCGCCGACAGTAGTCGGGAGGCGGATCGACTCCTTAGTCACTTCCACCCCGCACTTCGCTTTGAGGGCTTGTGCAATGTCGCACCCCTCGGTGATTTCATCCAGGTTTTTAAGCTGGAGAGTCACCTCTGAGGTGAGTGCCCGCACTTGCACCTCCTTCCCTAGGACCTTTTCCGCTACCGTTTTGTAGGTAGTTCCCTTGTTTTTGGCGTCTTTCCGGAGCTCAAGTATCATCTCGACAGTGCGAGATCGGCGGATACTCCGCACATCCGCCCCCAGATCCTTAACTGGGTTTCCCCCCTCAACTTCTTCAAGACTTCTGAGTACTTCGACCCATCTTCCATCCGTCTTGAGTATGAGGGCATCACCCCTACTCCGCGCCTTTTTGACCTTTTTTGGTCCTCTGGCCGCTCCGCCATCATGGCGCGTCGCACCTTCCTGACGCTTCCTACCCACTACGGTAGTCCAAGGGTTGCCCGTAGCCTCACCTGTGCCTTTTCCGCGGTGGACCTTGAACCGGTTGGCGTGTTTTCCCGTGGGAGTAGCAAGAGAAATCGTTTCTTGGTGTTCCCGGGGGCCGTTTCCCTAGGGGACTGCCTCGTTCGCTTAGCGACCTGCCCCGTGGAGCAGACCGACGCGAACGAGGGGGCGTCTGTCTGCACCTCTTTAGATGCAGTCGCCCTCCCGGTCCTGGCCGCCTTCACCCGAGCTACGAGTTCTTCGTGCTCCTTTCTAGCTTCATCAATGGTGCTCCGAAGCAGGAGGAGGCTCTGCTTCAGGTCGCCAGCGATGTTTCGCCTGTTCGCCAAGAACTCGATTATGGCATCGAGTTGTTCAGACAGCGCCGTTACTCTTGGCCGCGTGTCCATACACCTTTCGACGGCCTTGACTAGCAAGGGACCGTCTACCGAGATGTCTGGTGTGGACACCGACGGATTCGCCGTTTTTCCACCTCCAGACTTCGCCGCATCCGTCTCCGCCTTCTTCTGCGGAGACCGCTGGATGCCACCTCGTGCGAAGGGATTTGGTAACCCCTCCGTACCCGTCTCTTCCGTTTATGAAGAATTCATCTTAGTTAATTGGGTCCCCCTTCCAGCCGCTACAAGACTTTACTAAGGGAGCTCGATGTAGGTGCCAGCCCGGGACGCGGTACCATTCCGAAATCCAGCTCATATCCGTTCACTACGCTGCCAGTTGTCATAATCGGGACCTTACTGGCATCAGTCCCGATGGGTGGGTTAGTGGTTTTGGGTGTTGGGAGCGGCTCTATTCGTTCCGTCAGAGGTGGTTCCGGGTGATTGTGGGTTTTGCGAGGAGTCGGTGTCCCTGGTCCGACGTTCACCACCCCTAGGCGACCTCCCGCTGCTGGTCCGGAACTGTTCGGTACTGTCAGTGGTCACGCCCTCGACGATCGCCACACGTCGACCCGTGGTGGCATGCAGCTCTGCCGTGATGTTGACAGTCTCCGCAACGGTGAGTGCCCTGTCATTTCTCTAATATACAGACCCACTAGGAGATACGAAAAGAAAGTATTTGATTCATGTCGGTAAAAACTACCGTCTGCAGGGGTGATTGTGCCAAAAAAGGACACGTTTTTGTTCCTTAGCTTGTAATGCACACATTTAGGCAATGAGTTTGATCCAAACCACGTCAATGCACACTTAAATGTTAAGTTAACGACTGACGCAAATATGGTCAAGTTACAATAAACTACAATTTTGCTAAAGTTGAATGAATTTTGGCCAAATTCACCTCTTCTATGGGGTGAGATTGTGCCAAAAACAAAAATTTGAATTTATTACCTGTTTAATGAACAGTAGTGTATCTACGAATAATTCACATGAGTAATATAATAAAACAGTAAGTATAAGGACGACCATAAACAACATGGAGTTAAGGGGCTGTAGGGGGTTGACCAGAAATTACGTTTCATATGAATTATAGAAAAATGTATGACTGGATCAAATCAATATCTTGAGTAACCAGTTATGAGAACATGGCTCTAGACAGTCTCTTAACACATAGTGGCGTCTCCAGGTAGCTTAGAAAGGGAAAACGTTAGGATATAAAGCCTGAGAAGACTTTTTGTTTCAATTATTGTGTCATTGACCACTGTATATTCCATTGGAGATCTCAAAACTGCTGGAAACGTACCCACAACCAGAGCTGCGGAATGTCAATATCATACTACTGACATTACGCCAAAATGATGCAACACCAGAATCAGCCATTACAAAGAGTTTGCGATGTTTCGATGATTCTGTTAGCGTCAACTCTCACTCTCATTTTTTTCTTGCTATCTTTCTTTATCATTCGGGTATGGCTGTACTGAGATTGAACCAGCAGAAATATCAAGTTCATTTTGACAGCATGATGTTATTAGGATAGCAAACATAAAATCAATGATTTTTCTTCAATTGATATGTATGATATTGATATATAGTCGGCGTGCGATCAGACTGAACTAAGCGCCGTTTTCTCAGATTGAGTTATTGACACCCAGTGGATATGGGTAGTAATAATCTATCTATTATAAAGTAACGAAATCGTTTGAGCATTTAATAACGATATTATAACAAAAATTCTCTGTAGCAGCTTGCCTACACAGCAATC
The DNA here is from genome assembly GCF_029784165.1 of Wyeomyia smithii. NCBI lineage: Eukaryota > Metazoa > Arthropoda > Insecta > Diptera > Culicidae > Wyeomyia > Wyeomyia smithii. The sequence goes on from NC_073694.1 coordinate 104,352,186, forward strand.
GCGGCGGTAAACGTCTTTCGACGCTTGGTTCGGTTTGGCTGCACGCCGACTAAAAGCATTGTCAATAAACAACTATTAAGGCTCGAATACACACACGGCGTAATGACGCCTTCTCCATACAAATCATAAGGCGTAAACGCGCCTTCCGTTGGGACGCCTTTCAACCAGAACCTTCTAGCTTTGTCTTCTAGTGAAGAAGGTAGTCGTTCGCCGCCTTCAGCTGCGTACTTGACTGCCTTCCGTGTAGACGCATAGTGCCTTCCACGCGGTCTTGTGTCGCCTTCTTTCGGCGAAGGCGCTGGCACGCCGTGTTGTATCATTTTCCGCCTGCTGGTGATTCTAGAAGTGTGTTGCCTTATTTTTTCTTCCAACAAACATAAACAAACATGAATTAGGTGGCATGACGGCAAGAAGGTTAGCGCACGGCGGAGTTCGAGACGGCGTGATTGCTCCTTCCGTGTAGACGAGTGAAAGGTGGCAGATGCTAGAAGGCACATTAAAAGGTTTTAAGAAGGTACTGACAATTTTCGTCAGGAAGGCATTGTCACGCCGTGTGTGTATTCGGGCCTTTACTTCGTTTTGTAACTGAGCGTATTTAAGTTTGGTACATTTTGAATCTGTATGATCACTAATTTTTATTCTCAGTAGAGAATATGCTCTTTAACACCAATTGTAATAAACACAACACCAATTGTAATAAACAAATTCTATTAATTTTTTTCGAATGATCTCATATCTGAAAAATAATATTCCATTTTAGTTGCTCTTTGAGTTTATGAATTTGACTCTTGAATATCGTGCTTGTCGTAGCTTAAACCAAAAACAGTGTTAGTTCGCGGCAAAAAATGAATCGCGGGTGGCAAAACAGAAAACTTTTAACTATGTATGGGTATGTATATTTATATACAGATCCTGTTAAATTTTGGCACGGTTCAACTTTGAAACTGTTCAATTTCAATTTCAGTCATGTTTGGTTTTGTAACAAAATCTAGTTATACAAATATTAAATTAAAATCGATCATCCAAATTAATCTCATTTCAATGATCTTACCAATGGCAGAACAAACGCTAGCGTAGTTATCCCAATACAGCAAAGCAAATCAAATTTAAAAAATCCTGATAGCAACAAACTTCAAGCTAGCACTGAAATAATCACGCTACTGAACCGATTTTTGATGTTCCAAAAATCACCTAGATTTGCATTGCAGTGATATTTCCGAGTAAACTCTGTACATTCACGACGGTTGACAATGGAAACCCGAAAATGGCAACAAAAGAGACAAGATATTGATTCACTTGTCGGATCTCCACGCTTACTGTGATGGTTACTGGCTATTCATTAGAGAAAAAAACGAGTGCGATGATATTTTCTTTCTCGTCATAGTCAACATTTTGCTTGGATTAATCGCAGCTCTGCCCACAACCCTCCTTCCTTGCTTTAAAAGTTTATATGGAATAGGTGTACAAAATTTTGTTACATTCCATGAGTAATTTCAGTCATTGTAAATTTCCATCTAACAGTTGTTAGCTTACTGTTTTCAAGCATGTAGTCATTATTTCAAATACACTGGGGTCTTTTTTTACGCGGGTTATTTTTATGCGGTTTTTTTATACGCGACTTTTTTTTACCAAAATTTTTTACAATAACGCGGATTATTTTTACGCGGTTTTTTGAAATAACGCGAATTGTTTTTACGCGATTTGGAAGATTATTTAATATATTTGCTGTTATTATCAAAAAATAGGTAATTTCTGTTGATTCGGGAAGAAGGAACAAAATTACATTTATAACACAGTGCAACAAAAATTGACTTTTTTCTGCCTTAGCTTCTATATATTTTTTTTGTGTATTTTTATGCAAAACTAAATTTCCCCGAGTTTGAACATATTTCAACTCAAGGGGCAACAATAGCGCCATTTTGAATTTTTGAGAAACCGGTATTTTTTTTTTGTTTTTTCGACGCCATTTTGTTTTAGGACCAAATATCAAAATTCTAAGAGTTTGTCCATATATAAGCATCTTTTTACCCATCTTTTGAAAAAAAAAACAGATCTTAAATCGAACAAAAACTGAGCTCAAAATGGTGATTCTACGAAACCGGTTTTGGCATAGTTTTAGTGTATTTCACAAAGCAAAATAATATCGATTATTTCTGAGCATTAATGGTAATTCGCTAATATCTTATAGTGGTAGTCAAATTATATCTTGAGTAAAAAAGTCTCAGAAATCGAATGGTAGGAGTCTGATCTACATAAAATGTCAGCAAAATGTCGATTTTGCCCCAATTCCCCTACAATACAAAAATAGGCTTATCTGATGACATTTTACGTAGATCAGACACCTACCATTCGATTTCTGAGATCTTTTTACTCAAAATAAGATATAATTTGACTAATTCAGAAAATCTATACCGAGCGTCTTAGCAGAGTGATTTAATATGCAATATGTCGTTCAGTTTGATTGTATAACAATTCCTCGAAAACTATTCCCCAGAAAATAAAACACCGAAGCTTTTTCCCCAGAAAACAAAATCCCAGAATGTATCAATCACCAGAAAACTGCTACCCAGAAAGTACTAATCCCCATAAAGTTATTATCCGGAATGAACCAATGCCCAGAAAACTATTTCCCAGAAAACTGTTATCCTAAAACGAAGAAATATGCATTTTTATTTTTTTAACAGGGAAAATCTGTTAAAACTGAGTTTTTGTATAATGTATAATGATTCTTTCATTTGAATCAACTTATTGTCAATTAATACACTTGTTCTTTCATGGAGTAAATAAGTAAGCGCTTGACACCAGGCCATAGTCATAAAATCAGAGAACTTTCAGTAATCGTTTTTGGCTGAAGAAACATCACAAGTTGACCACAAAAACACCCTAGGGGTACGCGACAGCCTCCAGGGGGTACGCGAAATAAAAATCAGTAATGGCGGAGGAAGCAATTTTTCGTTATATTATTTAATTTGTTATTCAATTTTGCTCTTAAAACATAGCTGTTGCAATTTAACAAACCATTGTTCAATTTAAAACCTGAACTAGACTACAAAACGCGATCTACCTCTACTCCCACCCTCTCTGCGAAAACAAACCAAGCCAGAGGGTACAATTGATTTGGAAAGTGTTGCCAAGAGGTACGCGGTCAAAAAAAGGTTGAGAACCACTGCACTAGTATATATTAAACGAGTGAAAGGGAACCCGGTTACAATTCCGGAGCTTGTTGAGTATACGTTTGCATTGGCGTGCACACCGGAAACTGTAGCGCCTTTGTAATCATGGCAATATGAATCCTTTCCTTCGAGAAGCCAACAAGAGATATCGGAAGAGTTTTCTTTTCTGTTTAACAGTTATACTAGTCATTGAAGTCTTTCATAGAGAGATATGGTTGGACAGGTTGGTAGAGCATGCCTTGGTGGCCGCCACAGTCCCTTGCCTTCGATTATGCGGCAGAGCCGCATCAGGTATAATACCTATGGATACGAGAATACGAATACCTATGGGTATGGTATACGAAGTGGTAGATTGTCTAGGGGTGGTGAGGTTTGGAGACTAGGCCGTCGATTAAACGCAGAACCGCATTGGTATGGTTTTCAATCAGTATGTTCAACGAAAAAACTTGTTATTTTACACTTTTGTGGCAGGTTTCCACTTCTCCCTTAATCTATTCCATTGCCATTAATTCTTCATTTGCCTCAAAAGCATGTAACTAGAACAGATTATTTTTTGGTTTATCAAGGTGCGACCAAAAAAATTATACTTTGTCACCTTAGGAAAATAATGAATTCAATAGAGTCCAAAATTTTCAATTCTGATTCAAATTATAAAACTTTTAGCCTTTCATGATTCAGCCTTTCGCACATTCAGCCTTTTGTGCATCCAGCCCTTCGTTTATGATACATACTTTTCAGCCTTTTGAGTTTCAGCTTTCCGTTACTAAACCAAGGGTACTTACCCCACCGTTCCCCTCGATAAATCCGGAACAAATGTCCCCTACTGTCCCAAAAACTATGATAAATTTGTGATCTTTTGAGAAGGTTCGATCAATTTTCATGTTTTCGGCTCTGGAGGGGGCAGGTACGCAGGTGTTAATTGAAAATGTCAAATAATTTAGAATGTTAACAATATAATAACTGAATACTAATATTTTTTTCTGGTTACGGTGATGCTGGAGAATAGTTCTCTGGGCATTGGTGAATTCTGGGAAACGGTTTTCTGGTAACTAGTACTTTCAGGGGTTTAGAATTCTGGTAACTAGCATATTCGGGGATTGTTTCATTCTGGGGAAAATCCTTCGATACTTTATTTTCTGGGGAATGGTTTGCTAGGAAAAGTCGGACAACCGTTCAGTTTCGTGATCGATAAATCATGACATTAAGATTCAATAAACCAAGTTGAAGTTTCATAAATTAAATGTACACCCAGTCCGCACAAATGACATGTTGGTGACCTTCAAGAGAAGATTAATATTCGTATTAGGAATATGTTCTGTAAATGGTCAGGAATGCTGAAAAAGCGTCGAAATGGCGGGGCTTAGAGCCTTATACAATTTTCTGCATTTACATGTTTTCAACTGTGTGATATTTATAGGAGAAACCAGAAACGTTTCTAATTTCGTTTTAAGTTGTCATCGCGAGTCGTATTTTTATCAACACATTCATGAATATTTTTCGTGACAAAGTTCTAAAATAAAATATACTGTTCGTGACCAACTCCCGAACATTGCTATTTAATTTTTTTTATTTCGCCGATAAAATTTAGAAATGATTGAACGTGTACATATTAGCAATAACATAGAACAAGTTGAATTTGCGATGAATGCCAAAAGCTATTTTCAAATGCAATCCCATTTTCATGGAGAAAGTCGCCTACCCCTTAAAATTTTCGCGCGCCTTCCCAAGAATTAGGTTTTAGATAGTATTCGTAAAATTATAAATATTTTAGAAACACTAAAAAGGAAATTTATTGTTTTTTAAGCGTCTGTCTGTTAATGGATAACTCTTGTTGTAATTTTGTTACAAAACATATCAAAATTATCAAGGAAAACTTCTAAATCATATTATGGTTTAATTTTATAATAAATAAATTGGTAAATTACCAATTCTCGTCAGTCTATGTCGTTTGTCATGTTTTAAAGTGTCATCCTTCTTTAGTAAGCTGCCTAATTTCATCTATTATTTTTCTAGCATACTTTCCTACTTTTTATCTTATTGGAAAAATAAAGAAAAGACACAAAAAGTTCAACGGAGCTTCTTAATTTAATTGTAAAAAAGCCACTCTTACAGTTCCTGTTTGGTCGAGCTATTTCCATTGTGGTCAGAAGTTGGTTTAGTTCGTCAGTAGCAGAGAGAGAAAGAAAGCTTGTAAAACTACACTCGTTTCATCTAGTTTCATTGCTGTGAATTGCAAATAAACGTTCTTCGTTATTCCGCTATTCAAAGTATAAGTAGAATTCTGACGCCATAAGTTGTACGAGCAAATTAATACTAGTGATGTCATATTGGTATTTTTGTATATGTGTTTGCTGCGCTTCTGTACACACGATTGTCGAGGGATTGATACATGTTGTCGTTTACTGTTTGAGAACAAAAGGGATCGAGATATTTGCGCAGTGCGCAGCGTGTGCAGTGGCTCCAAATTTACCGCAAAATATGTTTGTACTCTGAATCTGATTACTATATCTATTTGATTTGTAAAGTAATTACTTTGTGTAGGAATATGCAAATAGCAGTAAGAGTTTTTGCAATTCAATAAACATCAAAACATGGTTTCGCATGTCAGAAACTCTATTCAAAAAAAGGATACGGCACGTTTTGCAACAAAAACAGTTCCCTTTTGTTCTGGCAACAAAAACACCAGCAACATACCGTGATAAGTTTAAATTTAATTCATCCCGTATCCTCCATTAATTGTGAGTGTTCAAAGTGCATGAGTTATTTGCTTTCGCTAGTACGACGGAACTAAGGTTATTTGAGAGTGAACAAATGTATATTTCTCGAGAAAATCGTAACCAAATATCGCTAGCGGCGAAGATGTGTTTCGTGACAGTTTTCTTCGGCCGGGTGGAATATCTAGATGTGTGAAAGTGGCAGTTTAATTTTTGTCAAAAAAACAATAAATATGTTTGAGTTTTCAATGGAGTGATTCATTCATGCGAACAGAAAAACTTCAACGTTCAAGGTAAGTTAACATACATTGAGTTTCTAAGTGGAATAAAAGCAGTAGAGCTTGGCAAACTGAATCCTGCCCACAATGCATATCACCTGACGAAGCCGTCAGTTACCCTACTTTCGTCAAGCATTGCCTACATTTTAGTGAGCCAACAAACTTTGGGTGCTCGTCACCAATTCTTGGTGACTTTCGTGAAAAAGATGCATTCCTCTTAATAACGGTTATGGATCATTTCTTTATTCTTCAATAAACATCAATTAATACGGGGACTCTTTTGAGACTAATCGAACGTTAGTTTCAAGAAATATGTGACCTTATTTATTTCAACTAATCTTGTCGAAGCTACTTGATAAAAAAGGATAGTTACTAAAATCTGCGAAATTTTTGAAAAGATCACATATTCATAACTACATTTGACATATTCTTTACAAAAGTCACGGGGACTAAAAAGTAACATTTGTTGATTGAAGCCCGATGTTCACTTTTTCTGATATTTATTTAAACTAGAAGAGATGATTACCAAAATCACTGCGACAATGTTAATAACATATAAGTTTTTTTCAAAAGGTCACAAATTCTATTGAACAAAACTTTTGACAAATATTCTCTCACAGAAGTCACAGTGACTAACAGGGGAAACTACCCTTAGTGACTTAGTGACTATTCTAAGACAACATACCATTTGTACTTCAAATTATCACCGTGACTACTTAATGGAAAAAAAGTAGGAGGTTGTATCCAAGACACGACCGCATAAATGACGTAGAACTACGTACACTTTTAACAAATGCATTGAGTGTTTCATTACCCTAGTAACACAACTGTTTTTATCAAAGTTTTATAGCGTTTTTTTGGCTGTTTTGAGCGCTATCAAAATTTGATAAAACCAATATTTTTACTTGGGTAATGAGTTATAATGTCTAATAATGAAGGGTTGTGAATTTCGTGAACTGGTTTCAGCAGTAAGCAGATCGTGCCGAGTTAAAAACCATACACGCCACACACACACAAATCATACCTTATCATAGACACACACACATCATACCATATCATTATACTTTACACACATCATACCATATCATACACACATACACACATGATACCATATCATACACACACAGCAAGCAAGCGACCAATCAGAGGACGTTATTTTTATTTCAACAAGGCTTGACAATTTTCAATAGTGCAATAGTTCGTAGATTCGAACAACATTTTCTGCATTTGGGCAGATGCGTGTATAATTTTCCAATCGATTGCTGCAAGAATGAAGAAAATCGGTTGAAAACCAACCGACCTATAAGCATTTGAAAAGAGACAAATTTCGTCCCAGTTTTTCAGTTTGCATCCCTGTGTGGTATGCTAAAGTAAAACATAGTTCTACGCCAAAAAGGCATTTGCTTGTTCAAAATCGGTTGCTGATCGCAACCTTTGTGCTGCCCCAGCAGTGGAGGAGATAAGATACACGGACAACATGCACTGTGGAAGCTATTTCACCTTCTGTAAATTAGACGGCCGCGACAGATGTAACTGCTAGGATCCGCACAGAATGCTTGCTTACGTTGTCAAAAATTATTAACTTTCAATGACTTGTTTATTTGCCTTGAAAAGGGTGCTACGTAATAGGCCACGCCCTTCTTTTCAGTTGTTTAATTCTCTAATATTCTTTAGACGAATTATTCCACAATTCGCATTCGATATTTGTTTCCAGCGAATAAACACCGATGGTGCTCTCACACACGCAACGGTTTTAACCCGTATTTTATTGCGGTTTGTAACATCAAGCGATTTCGTTTGCTCGTTGTTGCGAAATTCTGTTAATGCTGATTGATAGAATCGATTTTATATTAGTACTGCATATTCGAATTAACCGCCTTTGTGAATGCGTTCTAACAGGGCAGTTTGTTATTCAAAATCGGTTATGTTGATCGCAGCCTTTGTGCTGTCCCAACAGTGGGGGTATTAACCCTTTCCCGCTCATGGTGACTCTAGAGCACCATGAATTGTATTGACCATATTTTGGCAGAAAATAGTTAGTTTTCACTTCTTTTTTCTACAAAATGTTGCATTTTTAATACACTTTTAACTTGGCATATCGAATGACAGCTTAATTCAATGTTTGAATTGTTATCAAGAAAACTGTAGAAGAAAGTCTGGATTTTTCGATAAAAAAAATAATGTGTGTTTTTGACAACCGTTTTTATATAACATTAATCAATCGATTTCGAAATAAAAATAAATTTTACGTAGATCTATTGTCAATTGAGTGTAACAATACACCAAATTAGCATTTTTCATTCTAATTCGCTTGTCCCATAAATTTGAATATGGTGCCTCAGAGCACCACTGGGCATACAGAAGACAAAAATTTACAACGTATGCTGGCTAAAAATATCCGTTACGATGAAATATCATACTGGCCAGCATTTAGAGATGCGCAGAGATGTTTCTAACGCAATCATCGTGATCACTTTACACTCTTTTGGTGTTCGAAGTGTAATGTTCGTCTTTGCATAATGAAAGCGAGATCTTTTTTTTTCATTGTCCATCATAAAAAATCAATCAAATGGTCGTAAACGTAGTCTTTTTTTTCGAAAACTACATTGTTTCTCTTTTAGTTTTATTAATTTTTAAATAACTGCTTTCAATAGTTGAATTTTGCCAAAAAAAAAATTCTCGTGTATTAAAAATAAGTCCCTTGTATGCTCATAGGTGCTCTGGAGCACCATGTCAAATTTAACTTTTTACTTCAAAATATAACATTTCCCAGTAATTTAAATAAGTCTACGAAGTATTTTGCTCAAATTAACCCGTTAAGTATTTTTAAATCATGAAAAACCTCGTGAGCGGGAGAGGGTTAACTAAATAAACTACAACAGAATTTGATTGCTAGGATCCCGCGAAGAATGTTTGCTTGTGTTGATGCTAGGAAATTTTCACCCTTCAATTACTTGTTTATTTGCCTTGAAAAAAGGCATTTTGCTGTTCAAAAGCGATTGCTGGTCGCAACCTTTGTGCCCCAACAGTGGGGGAGTTAAGATACACGGACAACATGCACTGTGGAAGCTATTTCACCTTCTGTAAATTAGACGGCCGCGACAGATGTAACTGCTAGAATCCGCACAGAATGCTTGCTTACGTTGTCAAAAATTATTAACTTTCAATGACTTGTTTATTTGCCTTGAAAAAAGGCATTTTGCTGTTCAAAATTGAATTTGGCGATGACGATCTTTATGCTGCCCCAACAGTGGGGGAATGATGGCAGTCTGGCGAGGCACGCTGTGAAGAACCGCGCTGCTACTGAGACATGGTGACCAACCACAGCGCAAGTGGTTTATTTAATTTGAAGGCAGCCTCAGGCGCAAACCGCTGTTACTTCTGAGTGCTGTTTATGCTTCTACTGCTGTCAACGTTGTGGACGGTCCGGTCCATCCAGCTCACCTTCCGTTTAATGAATGTAGCTAGTTTTCCCAGAAACACTCTTTTATAGCCGAAGGGTGCTACGTAATAGGCCACGCCCTTCTTTTCAGTTGTTTAATTCTCTAATATTCTTTAGACGAATTATTCCACAATTCGCAATCGATATTTGTTTCCAGCGAATAAACACCGATGGTGCTCTCACACACGCAACGGTTTTAACCCGTATTTTATTGCGGTTTGTAACATCAAGCGATTTCGTTTGCTCGTTGTTGCGTGTTGCATCATGTTGCAACTTGGCAGCTGGGAGACGACGAAATTCTGTTAATGCTGATTGATAGAATCGACTTTATATCAGTACTGCATATTCGAATTAACTGCCTTTGTGAATGCGTTCTAACAGGGCAGTTTGTTATTCAAAATCGGTTATGTTGATCGCAGCCTTTGTGCTGTCCCAACAGTGGGGGTAAACTAAATAAACTACAACAGAATTTGATTGCTAGGATCCCGCGAAGAATGTTTGCTTGTGTTGATGCTAGGAAATTTTCACCCTTCAATTACTTGTTTATTTGCCTTGAAAAAGGCGTTTTGCTGTTCAAAATCGGTTGCTGATCGCAACCTTTGTGCCCCAACAGTGGGGGAGTTAAGATACACGGACAACATGCACTGTGGAAGCTATTTCACCTTCTGTAAATTAGACGGCCGCGACAGATGTAACTGCTAGAATCCGCATAGAATGCTTGCTTACGTTGTCAAAAATTATTAACTTTCAATGACTTGTTTATTTGCCTTGAAAAAAGGCATTTTGCTGTTCAAAATTGAATTTGGCGATGACGATCTTTATGCTGCCCCAACAGTGGGGGAATGATGGCAGTCTGGCGAGGCACGCTGTGAAGAACCGCGCTGCTACTGAGACATGGTGACCAACCACAGCGCAAGTGGTTTATTTAATTTGAAGGCAGCCTCAGGCGCAACCCGCTGTTACTTCTGAGTGCTGTATATGCTTCTACTGCTGTCAACGTTGTGGACGGTCCGGTCCATCCAGCTCACCTTCCGTTTAATGAATGTAGCTAGTTTTCCCAGAAACACTCTTTTATAGCCGAAGGGTGCTACGTAATAGGCCACGCCCTTCTTTTCAGTTGTTTAATTCTCTGATATTCTTTAGACGAATTATTCCACAATTCGCATTCGATATTTGTTTCCAGCGAATAAACACCGATGGTGCTCTCACACACGCAACGGTTTTAACCCGTATTTTATTGCGGTTTGTAACATCAAGCGATTTCGTTTGCTCGTTGTTGCGTGTTGCATCATGTTGCAACTTGGAAGCTGGGAGACGACGAAATTCTGTTAATGCTGATTGATAGAATCGATTTTATATTAGTACTGCATATTCGAATTAACCGCCTTTGTGAATGCGTTCTAACAGGGCAGTTTGTTATTCAAAATCGGTTATGTTGATCGAGTTAACGACCCGACCCAGAAAGCAGCAACGTAACATTGTTTACTTTGCTGCCATGGATAAAGAGCACCGACGTTGGTGACAACATCGGTGACATCGAGCGACGTCGTTTCTGCTGAGGTACGCAACCACCGCAGGACCGCGATACTGCTATTCAACTTTCATTTTTAGTCTTAGTTAAGCAGTGTTCAAAGCAAGTATTTTCTTCCGTTTAAAAAAGAAACTCCGTTTATAACTGGCGCCCGAATAGGGACCCTGCCAGAGGTGAAATAGTATAAGTGCCGTGTTAAAAATCGTAAAAAAAATTGGTGAAGAACTGCCAACAAAAAAAACCAACATCATTCGGTCCAACGAGCCGATAACACACGACAGAAGCAGGAATCAGGACACCGCAGCTAACCACAGCTCAATCGCTATTAGGGACCGTAGTAGCAAGAAGCAAAAAGGACACCCCGACATAGCTGCTTGGTTTCTCTCACCCGGCAGAAGACTTAACCCAAGAAGTCCAACCATGTTGGCACTATTGTAAGTAGACACTTTTGAACATTTTAAGACTCATTAATTGTAAACTGTGCTTATAAGTTGTAACAGTGAATTTTAATCTAGAGGTTTTACAAATTTTTATTTCGGTTAATTTAGTGTAAATTTTCGGTTCAGTGAACTCTAATTTAGTAAACGACATGGCAACTCCTCAAATTCCAGCTCAGGTAGAGCCCATGACAACTCAACAATTTATTGATTTGGGTAAAACTCCCGACTTTGTAAGGGATGTCAAGCCTTTCAATGGCGATCCCACGAGACTCGTCGATTGGGTATGTGATGTGGAATCTATTCTCCGCACGTATCGGGAGAACGGTGCAACGATGGCTCAGATGAATATAATAGAGAGAACAATTCGAAGGAAAGTTGAGGGTGAGGCTGCCGATATACTCAACTCGAATAACATAGTTTCGAATTGGGCTGAAATCAAGAATGCTCTAATCCTTTATTAGATCAAAGATCAAAGAGACGTCAAAACACTAGATACCCAGCTAACGACAATAAAAAAATTGGCCAATGAAAGTTTAAACTCGTATTACAGTCGAGTAAACGAGTTGCTTTCTCTCATAATTGCTTAGGTGAAAACTGACGACACGCTGAGGTTGAATGCAGCCGCACATACTAATTACTTTCGGGAGAAGGCGTTGGATGCGTTTATAAGAGGATTGGAAAAGCCTCTGTTTATAAGAGGATTGTAAAAAAAACATACTTTTGAAAAGCTCAAACCCAGCAACGCTTAGTTAAGCATACAACTTTTGCATTGATTACCATAATTTAAACATTCGCTCTGCACCATTCAGAAACGAACTTGGTGCTTAGCCGATTCCAAAACCTCGTGACCTACCAAACATAGCATCTAGAATGCAAATTCAGCCAAATTTTTTTTACCACCTCCTCTTCCTCCGAGGCGACAGCCAATAAACCCGTTCCAACACAATCCACTGTAAATCAGTTTATGCAACATCATCAATTTCAAAATAATCCATTTATGCAACCTCAATTTCAAAATAACCCACCGAATAATCCATTTAGACAACGTCAAGTTCAGAATAACCCACCAAATAATCCATTTAGGCAACATCAGTTTCAAAATAACCCGCCAAATAATCCGTTCAGGCAAAATGCATTCCAAAAACCAGAACCGATGGATGTCGACACCAGTCAACGAACCCGAGCAATAAATTACGGTAATAGACCGATAATGAACTTAAAACGTCCCCATTCTCCTTCTCAACAGCAACATCATTTTGAAAGACAAGCACATCCTCTTGAAAGTGCATATCCGTACCCCGATTACAATAACGAATATTAGGACTACAATTATGAAGGTCAGTACTGGGACAGCGAGCTGTACAGCGGCTCATATCACGAAGTTGAACAACCAACGTATGAAATAGGAGAGCCTTCTCATTCTGGTAAAGCGACCGACTATCAACACGAACCAACTACTCTCGAACAGCAAGAAGCAAATTTTTTAGAGTGGCGCCCACGTTGGTAACGCCAACTATGCCATTTATCAATTTCAAGACAAGTATCGGTGAATTTCCGTTTTTGATTGACACTGGTGCAAATATAAATCTGATACACCCAATGTTAGCATGCAATTATTCACTTTCAAAGCCATACCGGTTCATTGCAAATAACATAGGAAGTGCAAATGGAAAGTTCAATGCTGATGCAGCAATTGACATAAATTTTTTCCAGCCAAAAATCAACTATATAGCTCAATTTATTTTACACGATTTCCACCCATATTTTTATGGAATCATTGGAACTGAAATTTTAAACGCATTAAATGCAATAATTGATTTTTCAAATAATACGCTACAATTAAGTAGAGAAAATGAAACCATGAGTATCCCGCTCTTGCAATACTCAGCTGGACAAACAGCACCAACAAAAAATTCAAACACCGTTTCACAACAAGCGACACCCCATGCAGTTGAATTAATAACTCAGCCGAACGTCACGGAGCATATGTTTCGTACTTCTCATCTATCGTCTAGCGAGAAAGATAAGCTTCTGGAAGTGCTGCAACGACATGAAACAGCTTTTTATAAACCAGACGAAAGTTTAACGTGTAGTACTGTTGTAGAATGTGCTATCAATACCACTGATGATATTCCAGTTCATCAGAAAGTGTATCCTTACCCGGCAGCCTATGTTGATGAGGTGAATATGCAAATTGACAAACTTTTGAATGACGGAATCATACGTCCCTGTCGATCTGCTTGGACGTCACCCGTTTGGATAGTTCCAAAAAAGACGGATGCGTCAGGAGTGAAAAAATTTCGTATGGTCATTGATTATAGAAAAATCAATGAGAAAACTATTTCGGACCGCTATCCTATGCCGGAAATTAATTACGTTTTGGACCAATTGAAAGGTCAAACATTTTTCACTACCCTTGAACTAGCATCTGGTTTCCACCAGATCAGAATGAAGGAAAGCGATATTAAAAAGACAGCGTTTTCCATCAACAATGGCAAGTATGAATTCACGAGAATGCCGTTTGGATTGAAAAATGCTCCGGATATTTTTCAAAGAGCAATTGATGACGTACTTCGTCAGTATATTGGAAAAATCTGCTATGTTTACATTGATGACGTAATCGTTTTCGGAAAAACCTTCGAGGAAGCTTTAAAAATTTGGAAACCATAATTAAAGCATTGAATGATGTAAATCTCAAAATTCAATTGGACAAATCTGAATTTCTGCATAGAGAAACTGAATTTTTGGGCTATGTGATTGGTTCGGAAGGCATTAAACCAAATCCTGAAAAAATTGCAGTGATTCAGAAATATCCACCTCCTAAAACTATTAAAGAATTAAGATCATTCCTCGGAATGATTAGTTATTATAGAAGATTCGTCAAAGATTTTTCAAAACTTGCTAAACCTCTCACGAACCTTCTTAGGGGGGAGAAGAACATAAGTTAATCTAGGAAAATCAATCTCAATGAAACCGAAACAAACTGCTTTGAGAAAATGAAATCGTTACTGTCTTCAACTGATGTATTAGCATATCCTGATCATACAAAACCATATATATTGACGACGGATGCCTCAGACTTCGCGATAGGTGCTGTGCTTTCACAAGGTGAGATAGGAAGGAACAGACCAATTTACTTCGCATCTCGATCATTAACTAGAGCAGAAGAGAAACATTCTGTGCCTGAGAAAGAAATGCTTGCAATATACTGGGCATTAAAAACTTTTCGAAACCATTTATATGGATCAAAATTTAAGATTTTTACTGATCATCGACCCTTGACCTTTGCATTGTCACCAAAAAATACCAATGCCAAATTAAAAAACATGAAGGCATATCTCGAAGAACATGACTACGAGATAATTTACAAACCGGGAAAATCGAATGTTGTTGCCGACGCTCTCAGTCGCATTGTGTGTTCGATGACCGGAATATACGGATATCAACGGTATATATATCAACAGAAGCACCACTGAACGCATTTAGACATCAGATTGTCATAAAGAAGGGTCCAGACAAAATAAATACTACACCCCCTTTTCCTAACTATACGAGAATCACGATTCATCTGAACGATATTAATGAAAACTCTCTTTTTCAGGTCCTAAAGGAACATGTTAATGCATCTGGGTTAAACGGATTATTAACTGAAGAAACCATCATGGGTAAAATACAAAATGTGTATAAAAAACACTTTGGTCGACAAAACATGTTGAAGATCCGTTTCACTCAGAAAATGCTTATCGATGTGCCAGAAGAGCACACACAATGGGAAATTATAAAAAAGGAACACTATCGAGCACATCGTGGCTTAGAGGAAAATAAAGCACAAATCCTCAGGAAATTCTATTTTCCTCAGTTGAATAGCAAACTCCGTGAATTCACGAAGAACTGTCAACTGTGCCACGAGAACAAATATGATAGAAATCCAATCCACCATCCCCTTCAAAAGACACCCATTCCAAATGCACCATTCCAGATTGCCCATATCGACATAATGTTCCTAGAAAAATTAATATTTCTTACGTGTATCGATAAATTCTCCAAATTTGCCCAAGTTCGTCCAATAGAATCAAGAGCAGCTGTAGACCTTGTACCTGCTGTTAAAGAGGTTTTAACAAAATATAAACTGCCGGAGACCGTCGTTATGGGCAACGAAAAGTCTTTTATGACAGGCGATTTGGTAAATTTCTTTAACGAAAATAAAATTGCTCCATACGTAGTAGCTACGGACCGAAGTGAGATGAACGGAGTGGTTGAAAGGTTTCACTCCACTTTGCAAGAGATTTATCGCGTCACTAAAGCTGAAAACCCAAGTAAAAAGCCGGAACAACTTGTCGAAATGTCGGTTATTAAATATAACTCCTCTATCCATTCCTGCACACAGTATACACCTTTCGAGGTAATCATCCCAAGTCCCCAAAGCTCAAATATTATTAAAGCCGTTTACCAAAACCTACAGAAAAAAAACAGAATCGAGACCTTAAGTACCATAACAGAAAACTATCTTCACGACACATGAATCCAAATCAAGAAGCATTTGAAAAAACGCGAAGACGAGTGAAAACCGTACCTAGATATAAAAAAATTAAAATTCAAAACGTACACAAAAGCACAATAACTACATCAGATAATAGACGTGTTCACAAAAATGATTTAAAAATTCGACAGAACTGATACCAATGCAATTTTTTCTTCCAGGCTATTATTAATGGAAATATCTGGACATGGTACTGCACAGACAATCTCGATTCACAAGACGGACAATCTACCCCTTTTTATATACGACAAAGGCCACGGACGTATAAGAAATAATTATAATTACTATGTTCACCATTTCAATTTAGAATCTTTCAAAACTCAAGTATAAGACCTAAAGTTAAAATTCAAACAAGTAGAACCCGATCAGTTTACTACCCTTATATTAAAAGAATTCAATGAATTAGATTCTAACTTAAGAAATCTTCTACCAATAAAAAGAAGGAAACGATGGAACCAATTCGGGTTATTCGCGTTGAAAGAGATTTTGAAGGCTGTTCGCACCTACGTGAACACTCATATGTAATTGTCAAAATGTGCGTGATGACAAAAGCAAAAATATTTCCTTTCTTCTTTTTCGCATGCAAAAACCAAACAAATATCAGCAACACCGTCAACGCGAATTAGGAACGGTTTGGCAATATCTTGCAGGAAATCCCGACGCAAATGACCCCAAAATAATTAATAGTTCTATCAACGGTCTTATTAATAATAATAACGAACAAATCAAAATTAACAGGGAAATATCTTTGCAAATGAAGGAAGTATTGTTTAAGACTAAAGAATCCATTCAATCGTTAAACTTAAAAACTTCTGAACTGTATTCTGTAAACATATACTTAAACCTACAATTTTTGAACGATAAATTAGATCAAATTATACAAACAATAGTCATGGCAAAAGTAGGGATACTTAATGAGAAAGTTTTGAGTCAGACAGAAATAGATTTGCTAGTTAAAGATTTAAGCAAGGAAAATTTAACAGTTTGGAACACCGCCGAAGCACTCACCTACGTCACGACGTCTATAGTAACAAACGAGTATGATATAGCCCTTCTACTCAAATTGCCGAAATTGGATCCGAGAATCTTCAAGAAAATTTTCATTTTACCAACATGGTTCGGTCGTCAACAAATCCATGTTCCCAACAGCAATTATATTACCCATAAAGATCAATACTTCATCGTTGATAACCTACAACCCAGAATTTTTGACGCCAAAGACATTGCATTAGACTCCACAGCATGTGTACCAAATCTACTTGATGGGAAACTAGCGAAATGTGATTACCTAGCCAATCCAGTTGAAGAAGTCGTTTCCATCGACGGCCAGCATCTTATCACAAATGTGCTAGGGAGTTTAACCCTTCACACTAACTGCGGCTTATCGGACAGGAACCTATCTGGGACACACCTGATTTCGTTCAATAACTGTGAGGTAACCATTAACAATCAAACGTTCTCAAATTATAAGCAGAATGGAACAGGAGAACCAATTCATCTGCCGTTGTATGGTATTCCTATCGAGAAACAACGTACCGTTATCAACCTGAGCCTACATCATCTACATAATCTGCATCTTGAGGCGAAGAAAGAAATGGCGGAAATTCGTTTGGACAATACAAGTATTCAATGGCCACATTGGACGATTTTCGGAGGATTATCGACCACATCGATTGTTATAAGTATTGTTCTCTTTTTGTCTTTTTTTCGCCATAGACGAACGGATGTTGAAGTTCAGGTGAAACAACAAAAGCAGACCCCTCGCGAATCTTGCAGTTTCCAGATTTTACCATTGAGTGAAATCGTACGTATGGAACCTCACACTGCAGAGGGACTAGTTAACGACCCGACCCAGATAGCAGCAACGTAACATTGTTTACTTTGCTACCATGGATAAAGTGCACCGACGTTGGTGACAACATCGGTGACATCGAGCGACGTCGTTTCTGCTGAGGTACGCAACCACCGCGGGACCGCGATACTCCTATTCAACTTTCATTTTTTTGGCAATAAAATTAGTCTTAGTTAAGCAGTGTTCAAAGCAAGTCTTTTCTTCCGTTTAAAAAAGAAACTCCGTTTATAACTATCGCAGCCTTTGTGCTGTCCCAACAGTGGGGGTAAACTAAAACTAAATGAACTACAACAGTATTTGATTGCTAGGATCCCGCGAAGAATGTTTGCTTGTGTTGATGCTAGGAAATTTTCACCCTTCAATTACTTGTTTATTTGCCTTGAAAAAAGGCATTTTGCTGTTCAAAATCGGTTGCTGAGCAACCTTTGTGCCCCAACAGTGGGGGAGTTAAGATACACGGACAACATGCACTATGGAAGCTATTTCACCTTCTGTAAATTAGACGGCCGCGACAGATGTAACCGCTAGAATCCGCACAGAATGCTTGCTTACGTTGTCAAAAATTATTAACTTTCAATGACTTGTTTATTCGCCTTGAAAAAAGGCATTTTGCTGTTCAAAATTGGATTTAGTGATGACGATCTTTATGCTGCCTCAACAGTGGGGGAATGATGGCAGTCTGGCGAGGCACGCTGAGAAGAACCGCGCTGCTACTAAGACATGGTGACCAACCACAGAGCTAGTGCTGCTGCTAAGGAAGGACGACTGCTGTTGACAACTTGTCGCTGTCCAGAACTATTATGAACGGCTTCGGCTGAAACAGGCTCTTATATAGGCAAAACAGCATGTTTTCATTGCAAGGTATATGATTCTGTCGACCGTGCTTGGGAAGCAATCATATAACGACCAATCAGAGGACGTAATTTTCGTTTAAACAAGGCTTGACAATTATCAATAGTACAATAGTTTGCATAATCAATCAACAATTTTCTACATTTGGGTGGATGCGTGTATAATTTTCCAAACAATTACTGCAAAAATGAAGAAAATCGGTTGAAAACAAACCGATTTATATGCATTTAAAAAGGGACATATTTCGTCCCCTTTTCGTTAATAGTTTTCCTATTTACATCCCTATGCGGTAGGCTAAAGAAAAACGTAATTCTACGTCAAAATAATTTCGTTTCACAAGTTGCGAAATTATTGCCTGTGACCCTTCAGAGAAGAATAAATAAATTTTAGTTCAATTATCACAGAGACAAAATAAAAGAAAAATTTGTTTTATAATCGTAGCGCTAGTGTCTTTTGTAAGAAAACTAACACAAGTTTTTCTATAAAAATGAATGGTTACTCGCGTACAAAAACTATTTCCATATTATTTTTAAAACATTCGGGGGACAATTGTAAGAAAAAAGTCTTATTTTATTTTTGACTCTCGTGCGGATTGGGCAATTTCGTGAATCGGATCGCACAAATCATGATTTCATGAAACTAGCCCATTTAATCATGTGTTCAATTCATGGTTTCCTAAATCAAAGCAAGGTTTTATAAATCGAACACCCGATTTCATGAGTCAAATGCTATATGTCCTGACTCGCAACTCATGATTTTATAAATCAAAATCATGGTTCCAGTAGCCAAAGCAAGAATTCATAAATCGAACACCCGATTCCTGGAGTCAAATGCTAAATTGCATGACTCGTGGCTCATGATTTCACGAGTTCAGCTCATAATTTCATGGGTTAGAATAAGCCAAAGCAAAAATTCATAAATAAAACACTCGATTCCCGGAGCCAAATGCTATATTTTATGACTCGCATTTCATGATTTCATAAATCACTATCATGGTTCCATGAGTCGAAGGGAGATTTCATAAATTGAACGCCCGATTTCATGAGTCAAATGAGTCAAATTTCATGACCCATAAATCATGTTTTCAATCCAAATTGCTCATGATGTCAGCAAAACAGTAACGCACGGGGTGCGTTACGAACAATTGGCTCATGATTCCATGAGTCTTTACTCATGGGCAATGTCCACGGCCCATACAATTTTTTTAGAATTTATATGGACAGTTGTCCACGGAGGGAGAGGGGGGGAGGTCAAAATCGTTAAAAATCTGTCCACGCGGTATGTGGATGGCCCCTGTGTAGTTTTTGCAGAGCATTTAATGATCTAGTTTGGAGCCAGTACAACGCATGTGAATGTATTTGACAGCTCCGAACCACTTGGCTTATAACGATTTCATCGGTGTTGGTATCGTCATGATGATTTGTAGTGGTATTGGTAACGTTTTTCAGGCGATTGCTCCCGTTGATGCAGTGTAACCAGCATTGGTTGCTGATAATTGAGGTGCTTTAAGGTTTATTGACATATCAACTGATCGATTCATTTTCAAGAACCAGATCATTCTCAAAAACAACATTGAATCAATAATAATTAAATAAAGAAGACATTGGATATGTTCATAAAATTTTGCATTTAACTATGATGTTACTGTTTATTGTTTGACGACTGTAGCGATTAATTCTGTAGTTTTATCGATTTACTGTTTATGTTGGTACCAATGCATAGGGATACCCTCTGCTCGAAGTTAGGAATCAGGACACCTTTTCTGGGCACAAATTTGACTAATTTATTCTATTCTTCGAAGTATGAGCAAATATAACACGTAATATTTGATTTACTCAGTTTTTTTACGCGGGGACACGTACCTCGCAGAAAAACGCGTTAATAAAAAAATCCGCGTATGAAAACGCGTAGTTTGAAAATCCTTCGATTTAAAAATCCGCGTGAAAAACAACGTTAATTCGAAAATCCCTGTAGAAAAATACCTAGTGAAAGATCTGAGTGTATCTCTGACGATCCACTTTCATCAAACCACTTTGAATTATTACGCATCAGTAGATACTTTAAAAATTCAACACACGTAAACTGCTTCAATTTAAACTTAACAAATGCCAGATGCTTAATGGTAACGGTCAACGCGTGAGAGATTCGTCTTATCACTCTAGTGAGATTCAACCAATGAAAAATTTCGATCGCAGTGAGCGTTGCGACCTGGAATCGAAAACACGTATTGAATATATGTCTTTAAATGTAATTTGCATGTGTGAATGTATGTTCGTATGTGTTTGAAGTTGAAGTTAAGTTTACAAATGAACGGTCTAGTTGCCCCATAGGTTGCTACTAAATTTCATTGTACACTATAAAAAATCGACACTTTACTGTCAAGTGGATTCCACTTACTTCTGTGCTAATAGATGAAATATTTCGGGTTAGTAACGGAAGGCTGAAACTCAAAAGGCTGAATTCACAAAAGGCTGAATGTACGAAAAACTGAATAATAAAAGGCTGAAAGTTTTGTAATCGACGGCCTAGTCTCCAAACCTTACCAACCCTAGACAATCTACCACTTCGTATGCCCATACCTATAGGTATTCGTATTCTCGTACCCATAGGTGTTATACCTGAAGCGGCTCTGCCGCATAATCGAGGGCAAGGGACTGTGGCGGCCTCTAAGGCCGACACTGCTCCCGCAGCCCGAGCCGGCCGCCGACCCGCCGTTGGAAGCGGCAGCCACGTGCACTAAAACAACTGATCTGTTGGATTTCCTAGGTCTATTCCAAACATAGGGGTGATCCCCTAGTTTACGTCCGAACGAGCGGTAGCGAGTAAGGACAGCATTCACCCCGGACAATCGAGATGGCCAAAGGCCACGAGTGTGGTGCATTATATGTAGTTTTATTATTAACTTATATTTAAATGCAGATATTGAGCTATTGAAATATCTCATAGAGATCTCATAATCATCGCATGAAAATATACAGATGGTGGCGACAGTCTGATAATCAACACAAGTAGTTTATACAAATGATGAAATCGAAAATAAGAAACTTTGTGAATTTTCAGCCTTTCGTGTTTTTCAGCCTTTTGTAGTTTTTAGCCATTCGAGTTTAAGCCTTACGTGTTTCAGCCTTTCGTAGTAGACCCAATATTTCATATCTTCGTGGATTAGTTCACAGCAATCAAGTGTCTTACACTTCGATTTGCTATGTCATGCATACCAAAATCTATTATCTTACACTCAGATTTCCATTCTATGGATTCCAATAAAAATCGATATGGGTCGACATGTTGGAATGATTGGGTTCGTTTATTGGCGTTCACATGTAAAGAGCATTTGGTATGAGCGGGTTTTTTTGTAACTTAGTCCGTTATTTATAAAAATGCAAAATCACGCTATAAAAAAAAAATCCAAATAAAAGCTGGAATTTTGAATGATTTGTTATTCACCTCAAACTGATTGAATATCTGACGAACGGCTCACCATTGAATTTTCCAGCAACACTGCTACAGCATGCTGCTATCGCTTGCTTAAGGATGAGAAATATTTTTGCGTGGAAGTAAGTTTGAAAGTGTAAATTTTGCTCATAGTACCTTCAGAGAAGACTCCAAGATGAATTTTACACAATATCATTTCTTATCATATAATTGAATTTGCAACAAGAGCATGCTGCAGCAGTATTGCTAGTAAAATTCAATGGTGAGCCGCTCGTCAAACATACAATCAGTTTGAGGTAAATAACTTTTTCTACAAGCATCGTAGCGTTTTATGGTATTCAGAAGAGTTTTTCCCAGGAAAATTTCCTACAAATATCATGTATGGATATATTTTTAGGAGCCAACTGGACATCTCTAGAGAATAAGTTTTGAAAAAGTTGATTTATCCATGTAAAATCGTATGGAAACTTTAAAAATCGGGCGCAAAAATATAAAATATAGTAACACGTTTGTTATAGGACCCATAAGGAACACGAAAAGTGCTTGGGAGCTAGAATTTATTTTTTGTCCCACCCTAGTGTGCAGGTAGTCTTCAAAAGATGTACTATACCGAAGAATATGCTAACTATAAAGCGATAGGCAATCAAAGGTCAATCCAAACGAAACCGAAAACGCGAACGACTTGTTGAACAGTTCAAGACGCAGTTTTGTGAACGTTTGTTCTGAAAAAAAAACTCAGTATCAGGGTGGCCACTCAGTTTACATTTTTAAATTCCTGCATTTTTCCCGACTTTTTCCCGCATGATCTCAAGAAATTCCCGATTCTCGGTTGCTGGGTTATGTTACGTCAACAGCTAAACATAACCCAGTTACTGTGGCTTAAAATAACCAGCTACGCTGGCCCAGAAAATACTGCGATTTAACTGTATTTCGAGTTAGGCGTTAGCATAAATCCTGAAAACTTTTCAGAAGTTAATTCACACTTTGTGCAGCATTATGACTTGCTCGTGCATCAAAGTTGCGTCCCTTTTACTCTTCTCCCAACATTTTTACATCCAACGCCGAAATTTGACAAGACCAAAATTTCGAGGAAAAGGACAAAAAAGTAATTTCAAAACTTGGAGGAATTGAACAAAATTTTACTTCAAAACCTGAAAGAGAAATCGTTAAAATGGTCCTGAATTATATTTTTTATATGAAGAAGCTTTTCCTACACTAACATGACTTGAAAACCTAAATTAATCCACCTAGCGGTCAGACTCAGCCTTTTTCATTCAAACTTATTATTTGTAAAAATAGATTTACATGAATGCTTAAATCCAATAGAGGTATATTCACTCTTTGGGTTCTAAAATATTGATGTTGTAATTAAAGTGTAAAATATGAAATTTGACGTAATGTTAGTGCTCAAGAAATAGCGAAATAAAAAAAATGACTCTTAATTTCGAACAATTTAATCACGAGCGATACCGGGAACGTTCAGATAGTACGATACCACATTTGAATCATGTTGAGGCCATATATATTGATCAAAGCAGGTATAGTGTTGAATAGTCTTTGAATTTCTTTCCTTTCCAAAACTTCTGAACAGCATATCAAACTGTTGTGGAGTTTGTTATTTGTAAGTTTGAGAGATGACTCGTTTGTATGACACTAGTTATGTTCAAATAAGTCTTGAGATAATAGACTTTCGTTGTTTTACAAATTAAAACATAACTAGGGATGTAACGGATATCCGCATCCGCATCCGCATCATACCATGCGGATATTAAAAAAAATATCGCCTCATAAAATATTGCAGAAAAAATTTCCTTGATGTATTTACTGCTCGCCCAAATAACTTTTGCACTGGGGAGGGGCATGGTTATGTGAAAAAAGCAAAATATAAAACAAGGGATGCTACGGATATTCGCATCCACATCCGCATGAAAATTGACATCCGCATCAACATCTGCATCCGTAATCACATATCCGCATCTGCAGATGTCTGAAAAATCACATCCGTAACATCCCTGAACATAACGGTTGCTAAAGTCTGATTACAATCAAATGAAAAGGTAACGTGTAGGGCAGCCAAACTTTGAAACCACGTGTTCAATCATAATTCATCAGTTAACCCTTAACTAGCCCGTTCATCTGATATCAATATTGTTCAAATCGGTTATGTAGTTTCTAAGATAATGAAGTTTTGTGATTTTCACATTTCGATACATTACAGACGAAGTTACAGTCCGATTACAGCAAAATTCAATAGGGTGTTATGAGGCAGCTACACGTTTCATTTGATACTAATTCTGTGGAAATCGGGTCAACCATCTCTGAGAAAAGTGAGTGAGTCCGAGTAGTCTTCGGAATATGTTTCTTTTCATAGCTGGATTTTACATTTTTAAACATAACAGGCAAAGTAATAATCCGTTTGCAAAAAAAATCATTGGGGTCTTATGGGGCAACTGAACCTTCAATTTTACCACTGATTTTATGAAAATCGGTCCAGCCAGCTCTGAGAAACATGAGTGAGATTAAATAGTCTCCAGAACACGTTTCTTTCCATAACTTCTGAACCACATGTTCAATCTTTATAAAATTCAAAAGTTAAGAATTATTTAGGTAGCCCGTTCATTTTCAACCAATCTTGTTCAAATCGGTTGTGCAGTTTCTGAGATATTGATGTTTCGTGATTTTTATATTTTGATACATAACCTCTAGAAATCAGATTACAATAAAATTCAATGGGGTCTTATAGGCCAACTAGACCTTTCATTTGCAATTAATTTCATTGAAATCGGTTTAGCCATCTCTGAGAAAATCGAGTGAGATTGGGAGAGCGTTACACACACTTACAGAAAATGCTCAGCTCGTCGAACTGAGTCGAGTGGTATACGACATTCGGCCGTCTTGAGCACTTTTATATCTTTAGTTTTTGCAGTGATTGCTATACCTTTCTAGGAGAAAAGCAAAAATGAAATGATAGAAATGACTTTTAATTCCAACTTCAATCCCGAGCAAGGCCGCAAACATTGAAATAGTACAATATCAAATTTAAATGATGTTGAGGCCACATATTTTGATCGTTTGAGTTTTACCATAATATCACCACAAACATTTGAAACAATAGCCAGCTATAAATAATAGTCTCTACTGAGTAAATGTACGAAGTGCGAGAATTGGATAAGCGATACAAAACTCGATTCTAGAACTACGTCTTTAACGTTCTGCGGTGGTGTAACGGAAACACATCTGACCGGAGATTGGAAGTTGTGGGTTCGAGTCCCACCTGCTGAACTATCTTTTTCGTAGTTTCTACAATCATATTTTCAGTTAGTTTAATTTTCTATCTTCGTTACTACATTTACTCCTTAAATTAAAAATCATAATATCACCTGCAAAAAGTTACAGAACATTTTCACCAAAAATAATCAATTTGCCCGACTGTACCCCACTTTAACTAAATACAATTATGTACAAGAAACTGAGCTTTTCTTATTTATAAGAAGCAAAGATGCCATGTATTTATTATATGCTTTTCCTACTCTGACCCTTTATATATTTTCCGACCAGCAGATATGGTTATTTCTGAAAGTTATGGATTTTATTAGTTTTATATTGTAATATGACTTTGTTAAAGGATAGGTGCTAGAAATTGTTAATGAAATTGGGAAATATCCAATCGGAAAAAAATCAAACAGACTAATTTAGCGGTAGGCTCTGTGGTTTGATAACATTTCAAATATTGCGGAAGCGTTTCAGAAAATATTAAGAGTATTCATCATGTCGTGTATCGACTAATGGCTATATTCTCTTGTCCCCATAAAATAAATTGCAAAGTGTGATACAAAAGCCAAAATAGATTATAAAAAGACAGTAGGGAATTTAGGTATTGCGGACCAAGTTTATTCACAGGGGAATAAAATCATGGCACATTAAAACTAGAATGGTGTGCTTCTTACACTCGAGTAAAGTAAAACATGAGAAATTGGAATAAACACCAATCACTTTTGAGACAAACACATTTGCTTTCTGACCATCATTTGATTTGTAGCTTATTCCGCAAACACTGGAAAAAATCTTTCTGAGAAAACCCAAAGCGATATTAAATTTGATGGTGCTGTCTTGTTACTTGGTTTACTAATCAAGTCTCAGGCTTCCCACCAATCGTTTCGTAGCACTTTGAAAATATTTAACTGAATTTTCGTCTCTCGACTTATTCCGATGTATTATTCTGCGTATAGAAACGAGTAACAATTCAAAATTACAATAACTAACTTGCTTTTTCGTCACGTTAACAGAGATCTGCCGTATTTTTTTCCAGTTTCCCTTGAAAACAGAAAGAGATATTCGTTTGGTAAGTAATTTTAGGGGAGGAATAACGAGGATTTTCAGCGACGATTACCAGATTATGATGCATGCATCAACAGATTACCCTATAGTTGAGCTTCTTTTTGTACCCTCGTTCGCCCGGTCGGAAGTCTATCAAATCTGTGTTATTTGTACCGATAGCGGCAGGAGATTTTGCTTGTAACTTGATTATTTCAGTAAATAGTTTTGAACAGTCTGCGGGTTACGAATAGACCCTTCATTTGACACCAAGATAGACAGAATCGGTCAGACCATCTCTGAGAAAAGTGAGTGCGAAAAAAACGTGCACATACACACGTACACACCCACACACAAACATATACACCTATACATGCATATATGCAGAAAATGCTCGATTCGTCGAACTGAGTCGAGTAGTATATGACATTCGGCCATTTGGATCACTTTTCTACCTTTCAATTAGCCAGTAATCGTTAGGAGAAAGCCAACATGTTTACTTTCATTATGTGATTTCACATTTTTATGAACAACGGACAAAGTTACAATCCGATTGCAATTAATTTCCATAGCAACCTATGGGGCAACTAGACCTTTCATTTGACACTCATTTTGTGAAAATCGGTTCAGCCATCTCTGAGAAAAATGAGTGAGTTTAAACAACTTCAGAATAACTTTTCTTTACATAACTTTTGAACCATACGTTCAATCATTACGAAATTAAAAAGTTAAGGGTTCTGGAGACAGCCCGATCATTTGAAACCAGTTTTATTGAAATCGGTTGTGTGGTTTCTGAGATATAACCTATAAACTAAAAATCCGATTACAATGAAATTCAATAGCAACCTATAGCACAACTAGACCTTTCATTTGCAATTAATTTTATGAAAATCGGTCCAGCCATCTCTGAGAAAAGTGAGTGAGAAAAAAAAGTTGCACATACACACACACATACATACAGAAAATGCTCAGTTCGTCGAAAGGGGTCGAGTGGTATAAAACATTCGGCCACTTTTATACCTTAGGTTTTTCCAGTGATTACTATACCTTTCTAGGAGAAAGGCAAAAATCGTTCAAGAGAAAACAGTGTTTTTCAAATTTCTATTGAACTTTTCGAGAAATTGAAATAACATATTTGCATGAAAAAATCGATAAGAATATTGAGTTCAACTTGAAACGCAAAAGGAAAGTTGATTTTGGATTTCCGCTTGAAAATTTAGAATTTTACTTTTTTTCTGAAAATTGTTTATATAGGTAGTATTTTTCTAGAGAACTACCTTTTTAAGTTTGTTTCCTCCATGCTCGAACAACCATCATAGTTCAGTTTACGTTATGCAGTTTTTTTGAAATTTTAGAATATTAAAATTTTTGAAAAACTAAACTTTTTGAGATAATTAATTTTTAATTTTTTTTTGCCTAAAAAGTTGCTTTCAGCATTGAATACTTATTTCGGAAGGTCTAAACTACTACCCACAACTTTACCGAAAACATCACACTAATCAAACAAATCGTTCTGGTTTCGAAAAAAAACTTTCAGAAAATTTTAACTCTACCATTTGTTTTTTCCGCTCCGTGTTCAAATTATCATCATTGACCATTTAGCAGTTTAAAAAAGAACATATAGATTAAAAAAAAAGCGTGCTGTGAGCTGCTGAGATATTTAGTCTGTATTTTTTTTTCCACAAAAAGTTTTTTTTCTTCACAGAATAATAAAACTACTATTTGAAACTTTGCCGAAAGCATCACTCTAATCGAGCAAATCGATTTGGCCCGAGCAAAGACACGAATCTACAGCGACTGGCTTCGTACCTCAAGACCAGTTGAAAAACGAAAAAAATGTAAAATTTCTCATTTAAAATAAAAACAAATAAAGTAAATGGAATGCTTTCTTAAAAACCATCAAAAACGAGCTTCAAATGGTGTTTTTCAAGATCATTTCCGATTGTAATTACATCAAAAATCGTTATTTGCAGCCAAAATGTATAATTTATACAAAAAATATGGATTAAAAACATGTACAAAAAAATTGTTTTTAAAAAAATAAAAGATAATTATCTTGTGGCATGTTTTAAAAACTCGAAAAATACTGTTTTTTACGCTCTATGTACTTTCAAAATCTAATTCACTATTTTAAAAAGTACTAAGTTTCGCTGAAGTAGAGCTAAAATTCGATAAATACTTCTTCCAGAATACTAGCTAAAATAAAAATCTGCTATTTGAAAAACTTTAGAGTGAGCCTTGTGTGTCACTTTTTTGTCCTCAATTTGTTCAATCGAAGAAAACATCAAATTAAAAGTAGCAATAGCTAGTAATATTAGTAAAATTTTACAGCAAAACTTGTTTTGCGTTGCTCTTAATAATTAAAACAGTTTCTAACATATATGTAAGAATTCATAAATGTTTTAACTATAACCGCTTTCTCGAAAAAAAAATTGCCAATTTCCATTCTCATGACTACGGACCGGACTTCGAACCGAATCGAAACCCGGTTCTTTATTTTAAAGGTAATGCTATTCCATCTTAAAAACTTTCCAGGCCAATATTTTATTTTTAGATAACACCAGATCTCGACGTTGATGCAATTCTAAAACAAAACTTATTTCATATGAAAGGCAAGGCTGATGAAAAGTAGTCAAGCTAGTCAAAGAAAGTTACTTTTTGACTTTTTGATTTAAAAATTAACTGCTGATGGAAAATGTGACTTTCAAGGGACCAACTTGCAGCCATGCACCTCCAACTCCTCTGCCTCTTAGTCTGCTTCCTGCCGTCCTTTGTTGCATTTTCATGCTTGTCTACTTCATTCTGCATTCAAGGCCTCTACTCATTTTGCGTAAGAGTTACGCGCATATTGAGTGATTTGTTCACGGCGAAATCCCCAACTACTCCATAATTTGTAATTACATCATACACAATACCTTGAGCCAACGAAAAAAAACTTGGTCAAAAATCCCAATCAAATAGAGAAATTCCCGACTTTTTCCCGCATTTTTCCCGATGTAATTTGATTCCCGACTTTTTCCCGCATTTCCCGATAGAGTAGCCACCCTGCAGTGTCCATCTGGCTTTTCTACGTACGGAAGAAGAACAAAAGTCAAGATGCGATTAAATTAGACTCACCTTAATGTTAATGCACGAGCTACAGGGTTATTTAAGTGAATCACCATGAAAACGCGCTTCACAAATTCTTCTACATTCAAATTTTTTCCAAGATGTTATTCACTTTGTTGACAAACGCGTAGAACTCACAATCTAGATAAGTTAGAACTAGTATAAATGGTTACGCTAGCTGTCTTTTAGAAGAAAAGTTTTACCCAATACGAAAAAATTCCGCCAGTTTCAGGAAAGATGAGTTAATAAGAACTGGGAACGGGTACTTTTCAAATAGTTTTGGAAACCTAATAATAGCTTCGCATTGTTCTCTCATTTTCGCAAAACGCAGACCTGAAAACGGATTTGTTTTATGTCTATTCTGTATTTTCAAAAATGATAATACCTTTATCAAGTTCAATCAAAACCGAATTAGCATCCTGGTCTCCATCATTTAGAAAGTTTTCGTTAATAATGAGCGTTCGTGAACCCATATTATATACTGAGAAAAGTATTTAAACCTACAGTTAAATTTAAACGCTTATAACGGTTAATGTCAAAGATGCCAGATAATTTTGAAAAATGACTGCAACTGCTTGAAAAACCAAAAAAAAATGCTTGAAAACGAGGAGATAAGCCTGTATTACACTGTTTGCCTGGGAGGGAGAAACGAAAACTACACTCAAAACAGGTAACATGCAAATGCGTTGTTTTTTTATAGCGTGTAACTATCTTCTTGCTGTAACGCATGCATGACTCAAACGAATTTTTAAGTAATATCAGGTATACTGAATTTGCATATTTGTCCGTAAAACACAATTTTTTTGAGTCTGTTTTTTTTTTTCAATTTGCCGTTGTATAAAAGATTCTTCGAAATTTTGAGTTTTTTTGCTCACGCAAATTTTCTAAAAATGTGTGCGAGCGCATAACCTGTGAGGCAGATTTTTCGGGGTTTCGTGCAGTTGCAAAAATTTTACAATCCTGCATCTCACTATTTTGTGTGACGAGAATCAACATTCGACCGTGATGAAGTGTGTTCGAAATTGTAAAAAGCGCAAGTTTAATAATCAAAGTACGCTAAAATGATCAATGCAGAAAGCTTATGAAATTATTCTTTTACGTGAAAATAAACCAAAATATTTTGTAAAACGATAATGAATACAAAAACCGTTAGCGATAAATATTGTTTACCTCTCAGTATACCGAAAAATATGCTAACTATAAAGCGATATGCAATCAAAGGTATATCCAAACGAAACCGAAAACGCGACCGACTTGTTGAACAGTTCAAGACGCAGTTTTGTGAACGTTTGTTCTGAAAAAAATAACTCAGTATCCATCTGGCTTTTCTACGTACGGAAGAAGAACAAAAGCCAAGATGCGATTAAATTAGACTCACCTTAATGTTAAAGCCCGAGCTACAGGGTCATTTGAGTGAATCACCATGAAAACGCGCTTCACAAATTCTTCTACATTCAAAATTTTTTCAAGATGTTTTTCACTTTGTTGACAAACGCGTAGAACCCACAATCTAGATAAGTTAGAACTAATATAAATGGTTACGCTAGCTGTCTTTTAGAAGAAAAGTTTTACCCAATACGAAAAAATTCCGCCAGTTTCAGGAAAGATGAGTTAATAGGAACTGGGCACGGGTACTTTTCAAATAGTTTTGGAAACCTAATAATAGCTTCGCATTGTTCTCCCATTTTCGCAGAACGCAGACCTGAAAACGGATTTGTTTTATGTCTATTCTGTATTTTCAAAAATGATAATACCTTTATCAAGTTCAATCAAAACCGAATTAGCATCCTGGTCTCCATCATTTAAAAAGTTTTCGTTAATAATGAGCGTTCGTGAACCCATGTTATATACTGAGAAAAGTATTCATATCTACAGTAAATTTAAACGGTTAACTAAACAACACTCAAAACAGGTAACATGCAAATGCGTTGTTTTTTTTATAGCGTGTAACTATCTTCTTGCTGTAACGCATGCATGACTCAAACGAATTTTTAGTAATATCAGGAATACTGAATTTGCATATATGTCCGTAAAACACAATTTTTTTGAGTCTGTTTTTTTTTTTCAATTTGCCGTTGTATAAAAGATTCTTCGAAATTTTGAGTTTTTTTGCTCACGCAAATTTTCTAAAAATGTGTGCGAGCGCATAACCTGTGAGGCAGATTTTTCGGGGTTTCGTGCAGTTGCAAAAATTTTACAATCCTGCATCTCACTATTTTGTGTGACGAGAATCAACATTCGACGGTGATGAAGTGTGTTCGAAATTGTAAAAAGCGCAAGTTTAATAATCAAAGTACGCTAAAATGATCAATGCTGAAAGCTTATGAAATTATTGTTTTACGTGAAAATAAACCAAAATATTTTGTAAAACGATAATGAATACAAAAACCGTTAGCGATAAATATTGTTTACCTCTCAGTATACCGAAAAATATGCTAACTATAAAGCGATATGCAATCAAAGGTATATCCAAACGAAACCGAAAACGCGACCGACTTGTTGAACAGTTCAAGACGCAGTTTTGTGAACGTTTGTTCTGAAAAAAATAACTCAGTATCCATCTGGCTTTTCTACGTACGGAAGAAGAACAAAAGCCAAGATGCGATTAAATTAGACTCACCTTAAAGTTAAATTAAATTTAAACGCTTATAACGGTTAATGTCAAAGATGCCAGATGTTTTTAAAAAATGACTGCAACTGCTCGAAAACCGAAAAAAAACCGGTTGAAAACGAGGAGATAAGCCTGTATCACACTGTTTGCCTGGGAGGGAGAAACGAATACTACACTCAAAACAGATAACATGCAAATGCGTTGTTTTATTATAGCGTGTAACTATCTTCTTGCTGTAACGCATGCATGACTCAAACGAAGTTTTAAGTAATATCAGGAATACTGAATTTGCATATTTGTCCGTAAAACACATTTTTTTTGAGTCTGTTTTTTTTTTCAATTTGCTGTTGTATAAAAGTTTCTTCGAAATTTTGAGTTTATATATATTTGCGCACGCAAATTTTCTAAAAATGTGTGCGAGCGCATAACCTGTGAGGCAGATTTTTCGGGGTTTCGTGCAGTTGCAAAAATTTTACAATCCTGCATCTCACTATTTTGTGTAACGAGAATCAACATTCGACCGTGATGAAGTGTGTTCGAAATTGTAAAAAGCGCAAGTTTGAAGCCTGTAGTACACTCTTTGTCTAATGGTCAAATATTTGACCTTCTGACATAATGGTCAAATTTATTTGACATCATTGTTGTTGTTTGCCCGTGTTTGCCCCATGTTAAAATCGGAGAGTGACAAATAATTATCTTTGACCAAATTTTCATCTGTCAAAAAGAGACAAATATTTGACGCTCGGTCAAAGAGTGTACTACAGGCTTAATAATCGAAGTACGCTAAAATGATCAATGCTGAAAGCTTATGAAATTATTATTTTACGTGAAAATAAACCAAAATATTTTGTAAAACGATAATGAATACAAAAACCGTTTGCGAAAAATATTGTTTACCTCTCAGTATACCGAAAAACATGCTAACTATAAAGCGATATGCAATCAAAGGTCAATCCAAACGAAACCGAAAACGCGACCGACTTGTTGAACAGTTCGCAGTTTTGTGAACGTTTGTTCTGAAAAAACTCAGTATCCATCTGGCTTTTCTACGTACGGAAGAAGAACAAAAGTCAAGATGCGATTAAATTAGACTCACCTTAATGTTAAAGCCCGAGCTACAGGGTCATTTGAGTGAATCAAAAATTCCGCCAGTTTCAGGAAAGATGAGTTAATAAGAACTGGGCACGGGTACTTTTCAAATAGTTTTGGAAACCTAATAATAGCTTCGCATTGTTCTCCCATTCTCACAGAACGCAGACCTGAAAACGGATTTGTTTTATGTCTATTCTGTATTTTCAAAAATGATAATACCTTTATCAAGTTCAATCAAAACCGAATTAGCATCCTGGTCTCCATCATTTAAAAAGTTTTCGTTAATAATGAGCGTTCGTGAACCCATATTATATACTGAGAAAAGTATTCATATCTACAGTAAATTTAAACGGTTAACTAAACAACACTCAAAACAGGTAACATGCAAATGCGTTGTTTTTTTTTATAGCGTGTAACTATCTTCTTGCTGTAACGCATGCATGACTCAAACGAATTTTTAAGTAATATCAGGAATACTGAATTTGCATATTTGTCCGTAAAACACATTTTTTTTGAGTCTGTTTTTTTTTTCAATTTGCCGTTGTATAAAAGATTCTTCGAAATTTTGAGTTTTTTTGCTCACGCAAATTTTCTAAACATGTGTGCGAGCGCATAACCTGTGAGGCAGATTTTTCGGGGTTTCGTGCAGTTGCAAAAATTTTACAATCCTGCATCTCACTATTTTGTGTGACGAGAATCAACATTCGACCGTGATGAAGTGTGTTCGAAATTGTAAAAAGCGCAAGTTTAATAATCAAAGTACGCTAAAATGATAAATGCTGAAAGCTTATGAAATTATTATTTTACGTGAAAATAAACCAAAATATTTTGTAAAACGATAATGAATACAAAAACCGTTAGCGATAAATATTGTTTACCTCTCAGTATACCGAAAAATATGCTAACTATAAAGCGATATGCAATCAAAGGTATATCCAAACGAAACCGAAAACGCGACCGACTTGTTGAACAGTTCAAGACGCAGTTTTGTGAACGTTTGTTCTGAAAAAAATAACTCAGTATCCATCTGGCTTTTCTACGTACGGAAGAAGAACAAAAGCCAAGATGCGATTAAATTAGACTCACCTTAATGTTAAAGCCCGAGCTACAGGGTCATTTGAGTGAATCACCATGAAAACGCGCTTCACAAATTCTTCTACATTCAAAATTTTTTCAAGATGTTTTTCACTTTGTTGACAAACGCGTAGAACCCACAATCTATATAAGTTAGAACTAATATAAATGGTTACGCTAGCTGTCTTTTAGAAGAAAAGTTTTACCCAATACGAAAAAATTCCGCCAGTTTCAGGAAAGATGAGTTAATAGGAACTGGGCACGGGTACTTTTCAAATAGTTTTGGAAACCTAATAATAGCTTCGCATTGTTCTCCCATTTTCGCAGAACGCAGACCTGAAAACGGATTTGTTTTATGTCTATTCTGTATTTTCAAAAATGATAATACCTTTATCAAGTTCAATCAAAACCGAATTAGCATCCTGGTCTCCATCATTTAAAAAGTTTTCGTTAATAATGAGCGTTCGTGAACCCATATTATATACTGAGAAAAGTATTCATATCTACAGTAAATTTAAACGGTTAACTAAACAACACTCAAAACAGGTAACATGCAAATGCGTTGTTTTTTTTATAGCGTGTAACTATCTTCTTGCTGTAACGCATGCATGACTCAAACGAATTTTTAAGTAATATCAGGTATACTGAATTTGCATATATGTCCGTAAAACACAATTTTTTTGAGTCTGTTTTTTTTTTTCAATTTGCCGTTGTATAAAAGATTCTTCGAAATTTTGAGTTTTTTTGCTCACGCAAATTTTCTAAAAATGTGTGCGAGCGCATAACCTGTGAGGCAGATTTTTCGGGGTTTCGTGCAGTTGCAAAAATTTTACAATCCTGCATCTCACTATTTTGTGTGACGAGAATCAACATTCGACGGTGATGAAGTGTGTTCGAAATTGTAAAAAGCGCAAGTTTAATAATCAAAGTACGCTAAAATGATCAATGCTGAAAGCTTATGAAATTATTGTTTTACGTGAAAATAAACCAAAATATTTTGTAAAACGATAATGAATACAAAAACCGTTAGCGATAAATATTGTTTACCTCTCAGTATACCGAAAAATATGCTAACTATAAAGCGATATGCAATCAAAGGTATATCCAAACGAAACCGAAAACGCGA